>NC_042978.1:19708689-19805337 GCF_901001165.1 Salmo trutta
AGGAGAGAGAGAGAGAGAGAGAGAGAGAGAGAGAGAGGGGAGAGAACAGCCCTGTAGTGTGACAATGTGGTGAACGTGGATAAACTCTGAAACACCTCCCAGTCCTACCTTGGCAGAGGCCTTGCATCAGTAAACCTTTATTTTGGAGCCGAGGAATATAGGCTGATAATATTACCTGTGAATGAATGAACACCTCACTCTCTGCTCACACAGTGAACTTTACTTTTCATCTTTGAGATCCTTGCTTTTTGGCCTTACTTGCTTTTACTATTTTAACACTGGTGGTCATATTACTTGGGTTATATGCTGTATGTAATGTGCTGGTGGTCATATTACTTGGGTTATTCGCTGTATGTAATGTGCTGGTGGTCATATTACTTGGGTTATATGCTGTATGTAATGTGCTGGTGGTCATATTACTTGGGTTATTCGCTGTATGTAATGTACTGGTGGTCATATTACTTGGGTTATTCGCTGTATGTAATGTACTGGTGGTCATATTACTTGGGTTATTCGCTGTATGTAATGTACTGGTGGTCATATTACTTGGGTTATTCGCTGTATGTAATGTGCTGGTGGTCATATTACTTGGGTTATATGCTGTATGTAATGTGCTGGTGGTCATATTACTTGGGTTATTCGCTGTATGTAATGTACTGGTGGTCATATTACTTGGGTTATATGCTGTATGTAATGTACTGGTGGTCATATTACTTGGGTTATATGCTGTATGTAATGTACTGGTGGTCATATTACTTGGGTTATATGCTGTATGTAATGTACTGGTGGTCATATTACTTGGGTTATATGCTGTATGTAATGTGCTGGTAGCTGATGGCATTTTAAATGGGGAGCCGGACTCAGTAATGGCTGGAATGGAATAAATTGAATGGTATTGAACACATTAAACACCTGGTTTCCATGTGTTTGATACCATTCCATTTACTCCATTTCATTCATTATTATGATCCGTCCTCTCCTCACCAGCCTCCTCTGGTGCAATGCAAAAATCATACAACATCCTCCTTGTTTTGTATGAAGTCATTTGAAGATAAAAGCCAAGGCTAGCTGCCGGTGACTGTATACCACAATACTTCCTTTGTATGTTGTGGGTAAGCATTATTTGTGACAGCAGTAGCAGTCAACTATTTTGGGATTCTCTGATACTTAATTTGGTTCCTTGAGATAAGTCATGACCTTTTGCTGTAGCCAACACACTGTGTAGAGAGAGTGCAGTTCCACGTTGAGGAATACTGTTTGCTGACAATGGAAAACTTAGTTGTGAATATAATTATCCTCAGAGTTTCTCCTGGTCAGATATTTATGGCCCGGAAAAACTCCAGGCCCTAAGATATGTTGGACAGTGGAATGCTAGCATGAGTAGAGCTGAGCAACTACCATGAGGTCCACTACATTTACCCACAGCTCTGACACAGAGCCAGTCTTATAACTGAAAACATGAAAACATCCGTCAACTACACTGTAGTAGCTAAGTATGCTAATACCAACATACCAGTATGACACTTCTTCATCTGAAGCCTCATTATTATCGCTCTGCTGTGGTGATATGGCATGAAATCATCAATTCAGCAAAGCGTGCAAATCCTTTCATTTGGCAGAGCTGCATTTCAGGAAGGGCTCAGATTCTCGGCGGGCTTTCTCCCTCGTCCCCAGATGTGATGATGCAAAGGGAAGAGGGGCTGAGAGGGGCTGAGAGGGGCCGAGAGGGGCCGAGAGGGGCCGAGAGGGACCGAGAGGGACCGAGAGGGACTGAGAGGGACTGAGAGGCAGACAAGCCTGCATGCACTTTACAAGATGGTGCCGTTCAGTATGGCTGCTGTCTAGGGGGTTTTCCTAGCCACCGTGCTTCTACACCTGCATTGCTTGCTGTTTGCGGTTTTAGGCTGGGTTTCTGTACAGCACTTTGTGATATCAGCTGATGTAAAAAGGGCTTTATAAATACATTTGATTGATTGATTGATTGATTGCATGCTCCAACCCAACTTTGCAATTTTGTGATTATTTTATATTTAATCCCTGTATATAGCTTCCTATCTTATTTCTTATTTCTCATGTTTTCTTTATTATATGTACTATTTTGATATTGATTACTGAACTGTTGGGTAGATCAGGGTTTCCCAAACTCGTTCCTGGGGCCCCCTCTGGGTGCAAGTTTAGTTGTTTTGCCCTAGCACTACACAGATGATTCAAATAACCAACTCACCAACTCAGCTTTGATTATTCAACTCATCTGGGGGGGGGGGGGGGGGGGGGGGCCTTGGGTAGAGCATGCAAGTTAAGCATTTCACTGTACTTGTGCATGTGACAATAACACTTGAACTTGAACATGTGAGCTATGGCAGGCCTGTATCTCCCAACACCTCTGTACTGCAGTATGGAGCTATGGCAGGCCTGTATCTCCCAACACCTCTGTACTGCAGTATGGAGCTATGGCAGGCCTGTATCTCCCAACACCTCTGTACTGCAGTATGGAGCTGGGCTGCATAGTGTATCTCCCAACACCTCTGTACTGCAGTATGGAGCTGGGCTGCATAGTGTATCTCCCAACACCTCTGTACTGCAGTATGGAGCTGGACTGCATAGTGTATCTCCCAACACCTCTGTACTGCAGTATGGAGCTGGGCTGCATAGTGTATCTCCCAACACCTCTGTACTGCAGTATGGAGCTGGGCTACATAGTGTATCTCCCAACACCTCTGTACTGCAGTATGGAGCTGGACTGCATAGTGTATCTCCCAACACCTCTGTACTGCAGTATGGAGCTGGACTGCATAGTGTATCTCCAAACACCTCTGTACTGCAGTATGGAGCTGGGCTGCATAGTGTATCTCCCAACACCTCTGTACTGCAGTATGGAGCTGGACTGCATAGTGTATCTCCCAACACCTCTGTACTGCAGTATGGAGCTGGGCTGCATAGTGTATCTCCCAACACCTCTGTACTGCAGTATGGAGCTGGACTGCATAGTGTATCTCCCAACACCTCTGTACTGCAGTATGGAGCTGGACTGCATAGTGTATCTCCCAACACCTCTGTACTGCAGTATGGAGCTGGGCTGCATAGTGTATCTCCCAACACCTCTGTACTGCAGTATGGAGCTGGGCTGCATAGTGTATCTCCCAACACCTCTGTACTGCAGTATGGAGCAGGGCTGCATAGTGTATCTCCCAACACCTCTGTACTGCAGTATGGAGCTGGGCTGCATAGTGTATCTCCCAACACCTCTGTACTGCAGTATGGAGCTGGGCTGCATAGTGTATCTCCCAACACCTCTGTACTGCAGTATGGAGCTGGACTGCATAGTGTATCTCCCAACACCTCTGTACTGCAGTATGGAGCTGGACTGCATAGTGTATCTCCCAACACCTCTGTACTGCAGTATGGAGCTGGGCTGCATAGTGTATCTCCCAACACCTCTGTACTGCAGTATGGAGCTGGGCTGCATAGTGTATCTCCCAACACCTCTGTACTGCAGTATGGAGCTGGGCTGCATAGTGTATCTCCCAACACCTCTGTACTGCAGTATGGAGCTGGGCTGCATAGTGTATCTCCCAACACCTCTGTACTGCAGTATGGAGCTGGGCTGCATAGTGTATCTCCCAACACCTCTGTACTGCAGTATGGAGCTGGGCTGCATAGTGTATCTCCCAACACCTCTGTACTGCAGTATGGAGCTGGGCTGCATAGTGTATCTCCCAACACCTCTGTACTGCAGTATGGAGCTGGGCTGCATAGTGTATCTCCCAACACCTCTGTACTGCAGTATGGAGCTGGGCTGCATAGTGTATCTCCCAACACCTCTGTACTGCAGTATGGAGCTGGGCTGCATAGTGTATCTCCCAACACCTCTGTACTGCAGTATGGAGCTGGACTGCATAGTGTATCTCCCAACACCTCTGTACTGCAGTATGGAGCTGGGCTGCATAGTGTATCTCCCAACACAAACATTTTTTTCCCCTCATCAATCTACGCACAATACTCTACAATGACAAAGCATAAAAAGGTTTGTAGAAATGTTTGCTATTTTATGAGAAATAAAAAACTGAAATAAAACATTTACATAAGTATTCAGACCCTTTACTCAGTACTTTGTTGAAGCACCTTTGGCAGCGATTACAGCCTTGAGTCTTCTTGGGTATGATGCTACAAGCTTGGCACACCAGTATTTGGGGAGTTTCTCCCATTCTTCTCTGCAGATTCTCTCATGCTCTGTCAGTTTGGATGGGGAGCGTCGCTGCACAGCTATTTTCAGGTCTCTCCAGAGATGTTCAATCGGGTTTAAGTCCGGGCTCTGGCTGGGCCACTCAAGGACATTCAGAGACTTGTCCCAAAGCCACTCCTGTGTTGTCTTGGCTGTGTGCTTAGGGTCATTGTCCTGTTGGAAGGTAAACCTTCGCCCCAGTCTGAGGTCCTAAGAGCTCTGGAGCAGGTTTTCATCAAGGATCTCTCTGAACTTTGCTCTGTTCATCTTTGCCTCAATCCTGACTAGTCTCCCAGGCCCTGCCGCTGAAAAAAATCCCCACAGCATGATTCTGCCACCACCATGATTCACCGTAGGGATTGTGCCAGGTTTCCTCCAGACGTGACTCTTGGCATTCAGGCCAAAGAGTTCAATCTTGGCTTCATCAGACCAGAGAATCTTGTTTTTCATGGTCTGAGAGTCTTTAGGTGCCTTTTGGCAAACTCCATGCGGGCTGTCACAGGTTTTTTACTGAGGAGTGGCTTCCATCTGGCCACTTTACCATAAAGGCCTGATTGGTGGAGAGATGGCTGTCCTTCAGGAATGTTCTCCCATCTCCACAGACGAACTCTAGAGCTCTGCCAGAGTGGCCATCGGGTTCTTGGTCACCTCCCTGACCAAGGCCCTTCTCTCCCGATTGCTCAGTTTGCCGGGCGGCTAGCTCTAGGAAGAATCTTGGTGGTTCCAAACTTCTTCCAATTAAGAATGACGGAGGCCACTGTGTTCTTGTGGTCCTTCAATGCTGCAGAAATGTTTTGGTACCCTTCCCCTGATCTGTGTCTCGAAACAATCCTGTCTCGGCGCTCTACAGACAATTCCTTTGACCTCATGGCTTGCTGTTTGCTCTGACATGCACTGTCAACTGTGTGCCTTTCATGTTCAATCAATTGAATTTACCACAGGTGGACTCCTATCAAGTTGTAGAAACATCTCAAGGATGATCAATGGAAACAGGATGCACCTGAGCTCAATTTCGAGTCTCATAGCAAAGGCTCTGAATACTTCTGTAAATAAGGTATTTCATTTTTTTATTTTTGGAAATTTGCTTAAATTTCAAATAAAATATTTTTGCTTTGTCATTATGGGGCATTGTGTGTAGATTGCTGAGGATTTTTTTTTGTTTAATGAATTTTAGAATAAGGCTGTAACGTATCAAAATGTGGAAAAAGTCAAGAGGTCTGAATACTTTCCGAAGGCACTGTTGTTAAACACACACACACACACACACACACACACACACACACACACACACACACACACACACACTCACTTTGTTTGATCGCTTATCAACTTTGATGCAACAAGACCACCAGGCTTCATGAACAGCAAACCAAAACAGAACTACACCAACACAACTGGAGCTGACGAATGAATGACAAAGCGTTCTGTCTCTCTGTCAACCTCCCCTCTGTGTCTCTCTGTCCCCCTCCCCTCTGTGTCTCTCTGTCCCCCTCCCCTCTGTGTCTCTCTGTCCCCTCCCCTCTGTGTCTCTCTGTCCCCCTCCCCTCTGTGTCTCTCTGTCCCCCTCCCCTCTGTGTCTCTCTGTCCCGCTCCCTCTCTCTCCCCAGCTGCAGCTCTCATGCTGGGGCCTCCTCCTGGTAGCCATTATGCTGGGTGTGGAGCTCTGGGTGGTCTGGTCCTGTCTCCCTCTCTATAATAGTTTCTACTACTTTGCCCTGGCTGTGCCCGAGGGAAGAGGGGGCGTGGGCCGGCCCTGTCGAGAGGAGCAGCTCGCCTAATAAAGCCTCACAGGGTCTAGGCACATCCCTCTCAGCACTTCCTCCCTGGTGCCCCGTCCCCCCGTCCCCCATGTGGTCCAGTCCTAATGGGACTCAGCTGGACTTCCTCCTCCCCTCTGGCCCCGGACCTCTCTTCCTCTCTTCCTCTCTTCCTCTCTTCCTCCTCTCCTTCTCAGCGCTCAGCCTCAGATGGCTCTCTCCCAGTCAGGACGCTCACGAGGGACTCACTCATCGCTTTCTTTCTGTCTCCCTCTCATTCTCTGTCTCTCTCTCTCTCCTTCTATCACTCCCAGTCTGTCTCTTTCACTCTCTCTCTCTTCATAGGGAGCCAGGTCCCTTCGCCTCTTCCTGCATAATGGCCCAGACTGTGTGATGTGGGAGCAGTCAGGATACGGCTGTCCCAGGACAGGAAGGGGTTGAATCTCATTGAGTGGGGTCTCAGCAGAGCCTGGGCCCCAGGGCCCCCAGCCCAGCCCCAGCCCAGCCCCACTGCAGCCCCGCTGTTCACCTGTCAGACTCCCCAGCCAGAGCTGCTCTAATCTTCCCTCTCTGTGGTCAGCCTCTGTGGGGAAACATTTGCTGCACAGATCTATCTGTCAAAGTCTAACAGTCAAACAGTTCCCTACATGAACCAGGGTGGTGCGGGAAGGGCCCAAGGTTTTATTGTACGATGGCAGAAAAACAAATGTGAACATTTTATACGGCTGCCTGTGAAGTGGAACACACACATGACAAGTGTTGTATGAACCGCTCAGCTGTACAGCCGTGTTCCTTATATGACGTTTGTCATCATGGTATGGCTGCCACATGTCCACAGGGACAGCTAGTGGAGATTTGAATCACTTAAACATCATGTACTTGAACATCTTATCACCATTACATCATGTTGTGTGATGTTGATGCTGATGGTGGTGTTGTTGTGTGGTCTTGCCAATGGTGTCATTTGGTTTCTTTTGATCGAGACGTCAAATATGAGAGTGAGGAACAGAGAGAAAGAGAGAGAGAGAGAGAGAGATAGAGAGAGAGAGATAGGTACACCTATAACTCATCTCTTGGCAGTAATACGGTAGACTACTTTATCGCTGACCTCAACCCAGAGTCTCTCAGAGCGTTCACAGTCAGTCCACTGACACCCCTATCAGATCACAGCCAAATCACAGTCTACTTAAACAGAGCCATGCTCAATCATGTGGCATCAAAGCCAAAGGATCTGAATAATATTAAGAAATGCTATAGATGGAAGGAAAATAGTGTGGAAATCTACCAAAAAACAATTAGGCAACAAATTCAATCCAGCCTAGACAATTTCCTGGACAAAAAGTTTCACTGTAATAGTGAAGGTGTAAACTTGGCAGTAGAAAATCTAAACAATATTTTTGACCTCTCAGCTTCCCTATCCAGTCTAAAAATGCCAAGCAGACAACCAAAGAAAATGAACACCAATGACAAATGGTTTGATGAAGAATGCAAAAACCTAAGATATAAACTGAGAAACCTATCCAACCAAAAACATACAGCACCAAAAAAACAGAGTCTCCGCCTTCACTTTGGTGAACCACTAAAACAATACAAAAATGCACTATGGAAAAAGAAGGAACAGCACGTCAGAAATCATCTCAATGTAATTGAAGAATCCATAGAATCGAACCACTTCTGGGAAAATTGGAAAACAAACAACAACACTGTAACGATGTGCGCTGAGAGTCGGGAAGCAATTTCAGGGAGTAAGTGTTTTAATAAAATAAATGGAACATAAAACAAAACAAGAAACACTAACAGCGCTCAGACATGAAAGAGAAACAGAAACAATGACGCCTGGGGAAGGAACCAAAGGGAGTGACATATATAGGGCAGATAATCAGGGAAGTGATGGAGTCCAGGTGAATTGGCTATACTTAAACTCTTTAACATCATCCTCAGCTCTGGCATATTCCCCAATATTTGGAACCAACTACTGACTACCCCAATCCACAAAGGGGAGACAAATTTGACCCCAATAACAACCGGTGGATATGCGTCAACAGCATCCTTGGGAAAATCCTCTGCATTATAATTAACAGCAGACTTCAGCATACATTTCCTCAGCAAAAACAAAATACTGAGCAAATTTCATGTTGGCTTTTTACCAAATTACCGTACGATAGACCACATATTCACACTGCACATCCTAATTGAAAAACAAACAAACCAAAACAAAGGCAAAGTCTTCTCATGCTTTGTTGATTTCAAAAAAGCTTCGACTCAATTTGGCGCAATGATCTGCTATTCAAATTGATGGAAAGTGGGGTTGGGAGAAAAACATAAGACATTATGGAATCCATGTACACAAACAACAAGTGTGCGGTTGGGATCGGCAGAGAACACACACATTTCTTTCCACAGAGCTGGGGGCTGAGACAGGGATGCATATTAAGCCCCACCCTCTTCAACATATATATCAACGAATTGGCGAGGGCACTAGAACAGTCTGCTGCACCCGGCCTCACCCTACTAGAATCTGAAGTCAAATGTCGACTGTTTGCTGAGTATCTGGTGCTTCTATCACCAACCAAGGAGGGCCTACAGCAGCACCTAGATCTTCTGCACAGATTCTGTCAGACCTGGGCCCTGACAGTAAATCTCAGTAAGACAAAAATAATGGTGTTCCAAAAAAGGTCCAGTTTCCAGGACCACGAATACAAATTCCATCTAGACACTGTTTCCCTAGAGCACACAAACTATACATACCTCGGCCTAAACATCAGCACCACAGGTAACTTCCACAAAGCTGTGAACGATCTGAGAGACAAGGCAGGAAGGGCCTTCTATGCCATCAAAAGGAACATAAAATTCGACATACCAATTAGGATATGGCTAAAAATTATAGAACCCATTGCCCTGTATGGTTGTGAGGTCTGGGGTTCACTCACCAACAGAGAATTCACAAAATTGGACAAACACCAAATTGAGACACTGCATGCGTAATTCTACAAAAATATCCTCAGTGTACAATGTAAAACACCAAATAATGCATACAGAGCAGAATTAGTCCGATACGCGCTAATTATCAAAAGCCAGAAAAGAGCTGTTCAATTCTACAACCACCTAAAAGGAAGCGATTCCCAAACCTTCCATAACAAAGCCATCACCTATAGAGAAGTTAACCTGGAGAAGAGCCCCTAAGCAAGCTGTTCACAAACACAAACAGGCCCCACAGAGCCCAATGACAGCAATGCAATTAGACCCAGCCAAATTATGAGAAAACAAAAAGATAACTACTTGACACATTGGAAAGAATTTACACAAAAAAGAGCACACCACAGTGCTATTTGGCCCTAAACAGAGAGCACACACTGTCAGAATACCTGACCACTGTGACTGACCCAAAATGAAGGAAAGCTTTGACTATGTACAGACTCAGTGAGCATAGCCTTGCTATTGAGAAAGGCCGCCGAAGGCAGACCTGGCTCTCAGGAGAAGACAGGCTATGTGCACACTGGCCTCAAAATGAGGTGGAAACTGAGCTGCACTTCCTAACCTCTTGCCAAATGTATGATCTTAAAGACACATATTTCCCTCAGATTACATAGACCCACAAAGACTTTGAAAACAAATCCAATTTTGATAAACTCCCATATCTATTGGATGAAATACCACAATGTGCAATCACAGCAGCAAGATCTGTGACCTGTTGCCACAAGAAAACTGCAGTCAGTGAAGAACAAACACCATTGTAAATACAACCTATATTTGTGTTTATTTATTTTCCATTTTGTACTTTAACTGTTTGCACATCATTACCACACTGTATATAGATATAATATGACATTTTAAGTGTATTTATTATTTTGGAACTTTTGTGAGTGCAATGTTTACTGTTAATTTTTTATTGTTTATTTCACTTTTCTTTATTATCTATTTCACTTGCTTTGGCAATGTAAATATATGTTTCCCATGCCAATAAATTGAAATTGAATTGAGAGAGTGAAACGGAGAGAGAGATACAGAGCGAGAGAAACAGAGAAGGAGGGTGTGCCATGACATGACACAAGCTGGTGCTCTTGAATGCATCCCATGAACCACTTCCTGTGATGGTATTTTGGTATTTGGTATTTTATTAGGATCCCCATTAGCTGTTGTGAAAGCATCAGCTACTCTTCCTGGGATCCACACAAAACATGAAACATGACATAATACAGAACATTAATAGACAAGAACAGATCAAGGACAAAACTACATCAATTAAAAAACAACACACATAGCCTACATATCAGTACATACACAAACTATCTATGTCAAATAGGGGAGAGGCATTGTGCCGTGAGGTGTTGCTTCATCTGTTTTTTGAAACCAGGTTTGCTGTTCGTTTGAGCAACATTGGAGCTCCATGCAATAATGGCTCAATATAATACTGTACGCTTTCTTTAATTTGTTCTGGATTTAGGGACTATGAAAAGACCCCTGGTGGCATGTCTGGTGGGATAAGTGTGTGTGTCAGAGCTGTGTGTAAGTTGACTATACAAACAATTTGGAATTTTCAACACAATGTTTCTTATAAAAAGAAGAAGTGATGAGGTCAGTCTCTAATCAACTCTTAGCCAAGAGAGAATCTAGCCTGCATAGTATTTATATTAGCCTTCTGACGTGCGGCTCTGTTCTGGGCCAGCTGCAGCTTAACTAGGTCTTTCTTTACAGCACTTGACCACGACTGGACAATTGATCAAAACAAGACAACACTAGAGCCTGCAGGACTTGATTTGTGGAGTGTGGTGTCAAAAAAGCAGAGCCCCTCTTATTATTACAGACAGAACTCTCCCCATCTTTACAACCATTGAATCTATATGTTTTGACCATGACATTTTACAGTATAAGGTAACAACAAGTCATGTGGTCTCCTTAACTTGTTCAACAGCCACACCATTCATTACCAGATTCAGCTGACGTCTAGAGCTTAGTGAATGATTTGTACCAAATACAATGCTCTTAGTTTTAGAGATGTTCAAGACCAGTTTGTTACTGGCCACCCATTCCAAAACTGACTGCAACTCCTTGTTAAGGGTTTCAGTGACTTCATTAGCTGTGGTTGCTGACATGTATATGGTTGAATCATCAGCATACATGGACACAGGCTTTGTTTAATGCCAGTGGTGGGTCATTGGTAAAAATAGGAAAGAGTAGAGGGCCTAGAGAGCTGCCATGCGGTGAAGAGCACAAGGAGGTCCTTTCCGTCAGTAGAGGAGACCTATAGTACGATACCTCCCCTGTCTATCACAGCCTGGGTGTCTCACCTGGCATAGCCCTCACTGGGGTGGCTGTTCTGTTCAGGGGATTGAAACCATCCCCTCCCTGCTCCCTCCTGGTGGCCCTCCAGGAGCCCCTGTGTGTTTACCTGCTGCAGACGCCCAGGCTAAACAGGAAGGGACAGGAGACCGTTACAGGGGACCAGCCTGTCAGAGCCTAGACCATAGACCTAGACCCTACTACCTCTCTCCACATGGCTCATACACATACTTCCATTCTACTAACACCTCACACACACAACACAGGGGTATGGGACACACCCCCTTGTTTAAACTACAGTCTTTAACACAGCAACTACTAAATACCACACAGTGTGTGTGTGTGTGTGTGTGTGTGTGTGTGTGTGTGTGTGTGTGTGTGTGTGTGTGTGTGTGTGTGTGTGTGTGTGTGTGTGTCTGTGTGTGTGCATGCGTCCGTGCCTGTGTGCTTATTTTCCTCAGTGCAGTAATATCTGTGGCTGCGCAGGCAGAGGGCAGACACAGCCCTGTCCACAGGCTTTATTTGAGCTGTGCAGATGGAAAAATAAATACTGTGAGTGAGAGGGGAGGAAAACGGGCCTGTTTGAAGTCAGAGGGCTGCCAAGCAGAGTCCGGGAGACAGATGAATCATCTTGTTTCAGAAACCTGAACGCAGCCTTGTTAGGTCAGCGTAATATGTGTTTGTGTGTGGTGGCAGTAACACAGTCCACAGACATGGTGCTCGGTACACACACGGCAGGAACCTGACACACCTCAACGATGATGTCAGATTAGCATTAAGCATGAGTCTACGAGCTGTGTTTATATATATATATGTGTGTCTGTGTGTGTGTCAGTGTGTGTGTGCTTGCGGTGGACAAGATGTCTGGCATTGTTTTTGGGGTGCTGGTGGAAATGTAAACAACGGAAGGTACTGGCTGCTGGAGACTGAGAGGAGGAGAGGCTGTGTGTGTAGTGGAAGGGGAATGACATCAATGGCTGGCCAGTGAGCAGAGAGAGGGAGAGAGGCTCTGGTCAGTGTGAGCTGTAGTCTGTCACACAGAGAGACTGGGAACACACGCCATGCTCACAACGGGCCACTCAACCCTGGCAGCTCTCAGAGGATTGTCAGAGGGTTAACTGCCAAACATGCTTAGTTCAATTACAGCTTAAAGTTCTCATCCAGGGCTGTCTGGACTGGAAGGGGACAAGTAGCAGCTATGAAAGGTGCTCTATGGTTTCGGATAGCTGCAGTTAAACGTAACTGGTATTCCATAACTGGTCTTCTTACAGACAACTCTATGCTTTGTACATACAGTACATCTTCTAATTGGTTGCAGTGAGCTCAACCTGCAGTGATCCAATGCAAGCCCAGTTTAATCAGTTGTATCAGCAATCCACTGATCTAGCCTGGTTGATTGCTCTGGCTCTGCAACCTGGCCTGGCATCATGCCAGTCCATGTGGATGCTGCTAGCTCTGGCCATGTGAGGTGCCGGAATGCTCAGCTGTTTCCTTTCCTCCAGAGTCATTCCATTTATCAATACCAGCCACTACTGTGATACGTGCCTTTTTTTCATGCATATCATTTTTTGGGGACCAGAAATATTACCCACCAGCGCTGAATCAAGCCCTAAACAGTCTCCTCTCTCCACTTGCAATGGCTGGCTTTTGAGAGCTCTGCTTTTACTCAAAAACAAAGAATGTCCTTATTTCTGGGGTATTTGTAGTGGCACTCACTTCCAGTCTGAGGCAGAAGGGTCATGTTCTGGTTGGTTTTTCATTCATGAGATCATCTGTGGTGTTGTGGAGGGACCACCTGAGAGGGGCTGGCTCAGCCTGCATGGAGCCCTGGAATGCCTGGCCCTCAGGTACTGTACAGTAGACTACCCTTCCCTCAGTCATAGGACGAGCCCTCCTCTCCTCTTCTCCAGGCCCCTTTGATCCTCCTCTCTCTCTCTCCTCTCTTCTGATTCATCTGCCCAGTGGTAGACAAAGGCTGCTCCCTAACAAACGCAGCCGCTGCCTTTCAGGGCCAAGCGTCAGGCTGCTGAGGAAAGAGGGTAGAGGAGAGGATGGGAGAGATGGGGAGAGGAGAAGAGAGGTGCAGTTTCCCCCTCCCCGGAGGTCCCCAGTGCCCCGGCCTCTCAGTGCCTTACCCCAGAAGGCTCCATTCAGCCCCTTACCTAATGAACACTCCTGCCCCCATTCACAGCCACAATGGAGCCCTCCACAGCCATTGAGCCTCTCCACAATGGGGAACATCGCTCCAATTAAACCCCAGAGACAATGACCTGGGGGAGAGGGCTTAGGGCTGACACAGGGGGATGGGGGCAAGTTGGGGGGGTCACCGGGGTAATGAACGGGACCCAACCTGGCGGATCTCTACGGAGGTCCAGTGAAGTGGCGGCGCCTCTGATGTGCTATTAGGATCAGTAAGAAGCAATTACGTGTCCATGCCCACGCCTCCTACCTCCCCTCTCTTGCTGCCTCCACCCCCCACACGTTGTCAGGAGGATGCTGTGGTGCCCAAAGAGGAACAGCGGCCTGCATCAGCGGACTCCTCCCTGCCTAGAACTGTAGTTCAGTGCAACGCGTCATGGTCTGGGTACAGTAAATACACTAAGGAGAGGTGGTGGGAGAAACCTCTCCATTGTCTTATTATGACGTAAGATAAATTTGATTTTTTGTCGTTCCATATGATTTCAATCATTTTCTGACTGCACCCCTTTTGATTTGAATTATACCTTCATACATGTTTGCCCATGTTTGCCCAAGTGATCAGAAAGTGGCTTTCTGGACCTGAATGCCAAAACATTCAGGAGATAGAAGTGCTCAAAGTTGAACCATTTTCCATACCACACCCTACCATGTCTTCATCAGTAAACGGTTACATTTGATATCATTTGAAAGCTTAAAAACAGAGTTCTCAAACTCTTCTATGATTTATTGAGAAGAAAAAAAATTGATAAAACAATTTTTTTTTTACATAAATTCTCAAAAAATGCTAAAACTCAGCATTACTTTTTTCTCACAAATGTTGTAACTTAGACCTTATTTAACATAATCTGAAATGTTTGTGTTGTGCCCGTCATCGGTTGAGACACAGCATGCTCTAGTGGACCTTCTACCATCTTTATGATACCATTTAAAAGTTGACATTTTGACTTTATTCACATTTTAGTACATTTATCAGACAAAACATCACACCCACCCTGTATTCAAGAGTTTGCTGTGTCTCAACCGATGACGGACATTACACTAACAATCCAGATGATGTCAAATTTGTTCTAAGCCACAACATAAAAAAAATCTGAGTTTATGTGTTTTTAGATCATTTACAAGAAAGCAGAAAAAAAATCATTTTCATTAAAGAAACATATATATTCTTAAATCAAAATCTGACAACCCTGTTTGAAGCTTTCAAATGATATCAAATTCAACCGTTTGATATTTTCCAGTGCTGAAGACATGGTAGGGTGGGGTTTGATCTTTTCCAGTGATGAAGACATGGTAGAGTGGGGTTTGATCTTTTCCAGTGATGAAGACATGGTAGGGTGGGGTTTGATCTTTTCCAGTGCTGAAGACATGGTAGAGTGGGGTTTGATCTTTTCCAGTGATGAAGACATGGTAGGGTGGGGTTTGATCTTTTCCAGTGATGAAGACATGGTAGAGTGGGGTTTGATCTTTTCCAGTGATGAAGACATGGTAGGGTGGGGTTTGATCTTTTCCAGTGCTGAAGACATGGTAGGGTGGGGTTTGATCTTTTCCAGTGATGAAGACATGGTAGGGTGGGGTTTGATCTTTTCCAGTGATGAAGACATGGTAGGATGAGGTTTGATCTTTTCCAGTGATGAAGACATGGTAGGGTGGGGTTTGATCTTTTCCAGTGATGAAGACATGGTAGGGTGGGGTTTGATCTTTTCCAGTGATGAAGACATGGTAGGGTGGGGTTTGATCTTTTCCAGTGCTGAAGACATGGTAGGGTGGGGTTTGATCTTTTCCAGTGATGAAGACATGGTTGGGTGGGGTTTGATCTTTTCCAGTGATGAAGACATGGTAGGGTGGGGTTTGATCTTTTCCAGTGATGAAGACATGGTAGGGTGTGGTATGGAAAATGGTTAAACTTTGAGCAGTTCTATCTCCTGAATGTTTTGGCATTCAGGTCCAGAAAGCCACTTTCTGATCACTTCTACCATGGGCAAACATGTATGAAGGTTTTATTCAAATCAAAAGGAGTACAGTCAGAAAATGATTGAAATCATATGGAACGACAAAATATCAACATAAAATCAGCTAAGGGCTTTTTTAAAATGATGACAGGTTAAACAAACAAAGCCAAAACACTTGTCTTGTGTAAAGAGTCTGAAGGCTGCCATACAGTTGTATTTGAAATTATTGACGCTCAAAATACCGAGGTCTTCTGAGACGTGACATTTGAGAGAGAGAGCCAGGCAGGAATGCCAACAAACCCAGAGAACAAAGGCTCATGGTAATGTGTCAGCCTCTGGTCCTGCTCATGAATACGGCAGCTGTGTGTGTGTGCGTGTGTGTGTGTGTGTATGTGTACGCACATGTGTGTGCATGTGTGAGCATGTGTGTGTCAGCCCAGTGTGCAGCACATCCTCCACTGCCACTGGTGGAGTTGAGGTAGGTCTCTATCTGGCCCAGGCAGGGTCCCTCTGGGGTTGGCCAGTCAATCCAGAAGTCTGTAAGGGCTGGCTAGGGCCTGACACACCATGCCCTGGGATCAATCCCTCCAGCCCCTGGGACTCAGCCAACAGGGCCTGACACACCATGCCCAGGGATCAATCCCTCCAGCCCCTGGGACTCAGCCAACAGGGCCTGACACACCATGCCCAGGGATCAATCCCTCCAGCCCCTGGGACTCTAACTCAGCCAACAGGGCCGGACACACCATGCTCAGGGATCAATCCCTCCAGCCCCTGGGACTCATCCAACAGGGCCAGACACACCATGCCCAGGGATCAATCCCTCCAGCCCCTGGGACTCATCCAACAGGGCCTGACACACCATGCCCAGGGATCAATCCCTCCAGCCCCTGGGACTCATCCAACAGGGCCTGACACACCATGCCCAGGGATCAATCCCTCCAGCCCCTGGGACTCTAACTCAGCCAACAGGGCTGGACACTCCATGCCCTGGGATCAATCCCTCCAGCCCCTGGGACTCATCCAACAGGGGTGTCAAGAGCACTGCAAATCCTCTTCAAATCTCTTACAAGCTCACACCACCCTGACAGATGACTGTAGGGGACACCAGTGTGTGTGTGTGTGTGTGTGTGTGTGTGTGTGTGTGTGTGTGTGTGTGTGTGTGTGTGTGTGTGTGTGTGTGTGTGTGTGTGTGTGTGTGTGTGTGTGTGTGTGTGTGTGTGTGTGTGTGTGTGTGTGTGTGTGTGTGTGTGTGTGTGTGTGTATTGTTTTGACGGACATCTATCTGTACATTATGGTGTAGTTAAAGGAGAATAGAGACTATTGACTGGTTATGAGGAGCGAGGGCCATAGCAACAATCAAAAGGCATTTTGCTTGGAGATGTGAAGTGCATTTAAGATGTTGTTCTTCATTCTGGACGTGTTGTTTTGCTCTCTGAGACATGTTGTATAGTGTGTTCTCTATTTGAAGTCTCTCTCCAGAAGGAAGCCAAACACTGTGGGAGTATTTGTATACCGTATGTGTCTGTTCATGCTGCTGAAAAGCATGCCTCTATTCTCTCCAGTGCATTTTTTCTTGAAATTGGCCTTGTATTTGTTCAGAATCTCATCTGCCCTCAATTTACTCTCCCTATGACCTCTCCCCCCTGACCTGTCCACACAACGTTCCTTTCTTTTGTTTTGTTTTCAAATGAAAAAGGACATAAATACTTGGTAATATTCTAGTCTCACTCAAGTGGAACCAAGAGTTGCTATAGTAAATCAAAGGCAGAAAGGGGAGTCTCACCAGTGTGTGTGTGTGTGTGTGTCTGTGCGCATGTGTGTGTGTGTGCGTGCATGTGGGCTTAAGCTTGCATATGTGTGTTTTTGTATGTGTTTAATGGGCGGGGGCACTCTTTTCTCTCCTTAGCTAATCTCCCTCTCTCCATCCTCTTCCTCATCAGCACAGAGCTGCTTTCTTTCTCTCCTGTTCCTGCTGCTTCCCTCTGCTTCCTCTGGCTGTCAGCTAGTCTAGCAGGGCTGCTGTGGGACTGGCCTAGGGTGGCCTGGGGGGGGGGCAGGGGATGTATCATGTTCTCCCTCTCTCTCCCACAACAGATTTATGGGGTCTCAGTCCTTCTCTAAATATTTGCCTTTCCCCCTGTACTGTGGGAGATTGATGGCCTTTGATGTGGGGGTGGGGGTTATGGGGGGGGGGGTAGAGGGGGTATGGCTAGGTAAAGGCCTGGCAGGGCCACTCAGGGGTTATGTGACCTGATGCTGGGAGGGCTCGCCCTGGGCCACACATTTAGTTGACCGGCCAATTAAGTTCAATTAAGTGGGGATTTCTAATTAGAGATGACCAATTAAAGTCAATTAGATCAGTTGGAATGTAGCATTACATATGGCTGACATCCATATTGATTCTTTATCTCTACAGTTTCAGTGATAACTCTTCGCTCCTTTATTGTGTCTTATCTGTGGTTTCTATTGGGTCGTATTCAAAGAGACCATGGGAACGTCACAAGCGTACATAAACATCAGTGCCAAACCCAATTCCCTATTGTTAACAATCTGTTCTAAAAATAATTTGAGGGAAATTCCTTAATCTATTCCCAGTTCCAGTATATTGCATCATTCAGAGCAACATTTGTCCATTTCTGTTTCTTTTAGATTCATTGAAGACCTGCCCCTTCACTCCCAAAGCAACCCATTTTAGTTTACACACCACACTAGGCCAAATTGCCTGAGATAACAATGTTTATGTCTGTAATTGTTGCAACTGCACTTAAATAATGGCCTCGTTCTCTTTGTCCCTCTTTCTAATAAATTCAAATAAGCTTTATTGACACAAGCATAGGGGGTTACTGTACTGAGCGAGCAAATAATGACCCTGCTTATTTGTGTTGAGAGGAACAACTAATTCAGCAACACTGCTGATAATACAAACTCTCTCTCCTCCCTTCTCTCTCCTCCTCCCTCCTTCCCTCCCTCCCCTCCCAGTTAACCACTCAGTGTTAAGGGACAAGTAGTGGGGTTCTTCTTCCACATGACCCTCCACCCCTCACCTCTGCCTTCTCTTTCCCTCTCTCTTCTTTTCTCTTCTCTTCTCACCCTCCATTTCTCTCTTGGCACTCGTTGCTCCAGAACACACAGCGGATGTGACAGGGGAAGGAAAGGGGAGAAACAGAAAGGTTTTCACAGGAACCCCAGAACATTCTTCCTCACATTAACCTATTAGCTTCTAAGGGGAGCTGAAGGATGGAGAGAAAAAGAGAGGAAGAGAGAGATGGAGAGAGGGAGACCAAGAGAACGACGGTAGAGAGAAGGAGAGAGAGAGGGAGACAGAAGGGAGGTGAGAGGGAGATGGAGGTGAGAGGGGAAGAGAGAGAGAGAGAGAGAGAGAGAGAGAGAGAAGGAGGAAGGGAGGGAGGGAGGGAGTGAGGGAGGGAGGGAGGGTAAGAAAACAAACATGGATTGTGTGTGCGGTAGGGGGTGCCCTTAAAACAACAGCAACAGAAAGAGAAAGGAACTTGTAGCAGTTTGGCCCCCCTGTTCTGTGGCGGAATGTGTCTCAGTGGCATTTACACGTTCACAGTGATTTATTGGGCCTGGCGTCACCCTCTGTCTCCCTCTCTGTCTCCTCCGTCAATGCAGGCCTCTCAGTGCCAGGAAAGGCTAAGCCCATGGAGACAGTGGTCCTGGAGTATTCTCTTTCCCTCTGCACCTGTTAGGGCCAAAGGAAACCAGAGCCTGTAATGATGTGTGAAAGTGGCTTGGTCGGATTGCCTATGTGATAGTGTGATAGTGTCAATCCGATAATGTTTTGTATGGGAGACTGTTAAGACTATATGATCCTATAGGCAAGGGGATGCACGATCAGAGAAGATAAGACTATATGATCCTATAGGCAAGGGGATACACGATCAGAGAAGATAAGACTATATGATCCTATAGGCACGGGGATGCACGATCAGAGAAGATAAGACTATATGATCTTATAGGTACGGGGATGCACGATCAGAGAGGATAAGACTATATGATCCTATAGGCACGGGGATGCACGATCAGAGAGGATAAGACTATATGATCCTATAGGTACGGGGATGCACGATCAGAGAGGATAAGACTATATGATCCTATAGGCACGGGGATGCATGATCAGAGAGGATAAGACTATATGATCCTATAGGCACGGGGATGCACGATCAGAGAGGATAAGACTATATGATCCTATAGGCACGGGGAGGCATGATCAGAGAGGATAAGACTATACAGTATGATCCTATAGGCACGGGGATGCACGACCAGAGAGGATAAGACTATATGATCCTATAGGCACGGGGATGCACGATCAGAGAAGATAAGACTATATGATCCTATAGGCACGGGGATGCACGATCAGAGAGGATAAGTCTATATGATCCTATAGGCACGGGGATGCACGATCAGAGAGGATAAGACTATACAGTATGATCCTATAGGCACGGGGATGCACGATCAGAGAGGATAAGACTATACAGTATGATCCTATAGGCACGGGGATGCACGATCAGAGAGGATAAGACTATATGATCCTATAGGCACGGGGATGCACGATCAGAGAGGATAAGACTATATGATCCTATAGGCACGGGGATGCATGATCAGAGAGGATAAGACTATACAGTATGATCCTATAGGCACGGGGATGCACGATCAGAGAGGATAAGACTATACAGTATGATCCTATAGGCACGGTGATGCACGATCAGAGAGGATAAGACTATACAGTATGATCCTATAGGCATGGGAATGCACGATCAGAGAGGATAAGACTATACAGTATGATCCTATAGGCACGGGGATGCACGATCAGAGAGGATAAGTCTATATGATCCTATAGGCACGGGGATGCACGATCAGAGAGGATAAGACTATACAGTATGATCCTATAGGCACGGGGATGCACGATCAGAGAGGATAAGACTATACAGTATGATCCTATAGGCACGGGGATGCACGATCAGAGAGGATAAGACTATATGATCCTATAGGCACGGGGATGCACGATCAGAGAGGATAAGACTATATGATCCTATAGGCACGGGGATGCATGATCAGAGAGGATAAGACTATACAGTATGATCCTATAGGCACGGGGATGCACGATCAGAGAGGATAAGACTATACAGTATGATCCTATAGGCACGGTGATGCACGATCAGAGAGGATAAGACTATACAGTATGATCCTATAGGCATGGGAATGCACGATCAGAGAGGATAAGACTATACAGTATGATCCTATAGGCATGGGGATGCACGATCAGAGAGGATAAGACTATACAGTATGATCCTATAGGCACGGGGATGCACGATCAGAGAGGATAAGACTATATGATCCTATAGGTACGGTGATGCACGATCAGAGAGGATAAGACTATATGATCCTATAGGCACGGTGATGCACGATCAGAGAGGATAAGACTATATGATCCTATAGGCACGGTGATGCACGATCAGAGAGGATAAGACTATACAGTATGATCCTATAGGCACGGGGATGCACGATCAGAGAGGATAAGACTATACAGTATGATCCTATAGGCACGGGGATGCACGATCAGAGAGGATAAGACTATACAGTATGATCCTATAGGCACGGGGATGCACGATCAGAGAGGATTTCTTCATTTCATATTTGCTGTGGAGAAATTAGAATGATTTGGAGATCAGGGGGTGGTGATCCGGATCAGCAACATGAACTTGACCATATATAGATAGATATCTGATGGCCACTCAACCAGGGTGGCAGTAGGGCCGGATTTAGAAGTAGAAATATCAATATTTATCCACATAAAACAGTGTAAACTACCAGAGATATCTCCAGTTATGACTACAACATTCCTCAACGGCCTGTGTTGGCCTGGTCTGATGGAACGCCCTGTATGAAAGACTACAGTCAGAATGACCCCGTGCAGGAACATTAGGCCGGTCCACATAAGTTGTTAAGTTAAGAGACCGAGGGAAGGAGATGAGGGGGAGATGGACGGATAAAGTGTGCCTAATACCAGGCCTGTATTCTCTCAGTGAGAATGTGGCCTGTATTCCCTCAGTGAGAATGTGGCCTGTATTCTCTCAGTGAGAATGTGGCCTGTATTCCCTCAGTGAGAATGTGGCCTGTATTCCCTCAGTGAGAATGTGGCCTGTATTCCCTCAGTGAGAATATGGCCTGTATTCCCTCAGTGAGAATGTGGCCTGTATTCCCTCAGTGAGAATATGGCCTGTATTCCCTCAGTGAGAATATGGCCTGTATTCTCTCAGTGAGAATGTGGCCTGTATTCCCTCAGTGAGAATATGGCCTGTATTCCCTCAGTGAGAATATGGCCTGTATTCTCTCAGTGAGAATGTGGCCTGTATTCCCTCAGTGAGAATGTGGCCTGTATTCTCTCAGTGAGAATATGGCCTGTATTCTCTCAGTGAGAATGTGGCCTGTATTCCCAAAGGTGAGAATGTGGCCTGTATTCCCTCAGTGAGAATATGGCCTGTATTCTCTCAGTGAGAATATGGCCTGTATTCTCTCAGTGAGAATGTGGCCTGTATTCCCAAAGGTGAGAATGTGGCCTGTATTCCCTCAGTGAGAATATGGCCTGTATTCCCTCAGTGAGAATGTGGCCTGTATTCTCTCAGTGAGAATGTGGCCTGTATTCCCTCAGTGAGAATATGGCCTGTATTCCCTCAGTGAGAATATGGCCTGTATTCCCTCAGTGAGAATGTGGCCTGTATTCCCTCAGTGAGAATATGGCCTGTATTCCCTCAGTGAGAATGTGGCCTGTATTCCCTCAGTGAGAATATGGCCTGTATTCCCTCAGTGAGAATGTGGCCTGTATTCTCTCAGTGAGAATATGGCCTGTATTCCCTCAGTGAGAATATGGCCTGTATTCCCTCAGTGAGAATGTGGCCTGTATTCCCTCAGTGAGAATGTGGCCTGTATTCCCTCAGTGAGAATATGGCCTGTATTCCCTCAGTGAGAATATGGCCTGTATTCCCTCAGTGAGAATATGGCCTGTATTCTCTCAGTGAGAATGTGGCCTGTATTCCCTCAGTGAGAATATGGCCTGTATTCCCTCAGTGAGAATGTGGCCTGTATTCCCTCAGTGAGAATATGGCCTGTATTCCCTCAGTGAGAATGTGGCCTGTATTCTCTCAGTGAGAATATGGCCTGTATTCCCTCAGTGAGAATATGGCCTGTATTCCCTCAGTGAGAATGTGGCCTGTATTCCCTCAGTGAGAATGTGGCCTGTATTCCCTCAGTGAGAATATGGCCTGTATTCCCTCAGTGAGAATATGGCCTGTATTCCCTCAGTGAGAATATGGCCTGTATTCTCTCAGTGAGAATGTGGCCTGTATTCCCTCAGTGAGAATATGGCCTGTATTCCCTCAGTGAGAATATGGCCTGTATTCCCTCAGTGAGAATATGGCCTGTATTCTCTCAGTGAGCCGTGATACAGCATGGGAAGGAGGGAAAGAGAGAGGGAGAGGGGGAGAGAGAGAGAGAGAGAGAGGGAGGGAGAGAGGGGGGATAGAGAGCGAGAGAGAGAGAGAGAGAGAGAGAGAGATGGGGAGGGAGGGAGAGAGGAAGAGAGGGAGAGAAGGAGAAAGGGAGGAAGGAAAGGAGAGAGGCAGAGAGGGAGCGAGGGAGAGAGGAGTTATTTCAGTTGTGTCAGGAAACAACGTGTGTGTCTTAACACCAGTAACCGTTTAGTGGAAACTCCACAGAACTAACATTTATCTCAATAAAAAGAAGAAACTTTTTCTCAGCCGACCTGACAGAGACACACTAAATGAATCCCAGAGATTAAAACACATTAAATATACACCCATACCACAACTAACATATAAACAATATCTCTGCTGCGGTCGTGTCACTGGTGGAGTCACAGTGAGGTCTCAGGTGATTGGTCAGATTGCTCAGGAAGTGGTAGTGTTATTACATCTAATTGGCTGGTAATTACAGAGAGGGTTTGTACTGTGTGTTACTGTGAAGAGTGGAAAATTACATTTCAGTTTAGACTGCCAGTGATTAAAGACAACAACAAAGTCAACATTTAGCCAGAGCAGCAGCGTTAGGGTGTAACTGTTGTTCTTGTTGTGCTGTATGGACAGCCCCACTGCCTTTGGTCCATATTGATGAGGAGCCTATGCTCACCATCATCAGGAGCCCTCAGCTGTACCCCTCCTCTCCCCCCACCCCTCCGCCTCTCACCCCTCTGCCCCCAGCAACCCCCTCCCCTTCAGATAGGAGCCCATTCTCACCTACTCTGAGCAGGGATCTAATTGGGGGCAATCATTCAGATAAAAAGGCCTCTGAAACAGTGTGCTACTCCCTGTGTTGGGGCCATCCTCTTTGGGTCCCCCACCTCTCTTATCCCCATGGCTCACTCTCCCATTAAAATGCCATGTCCCCCTCTCACCGTCTGCTGACTGATCCCCCCGACACGCCTTTGTGTGGTTGAGGCACAGCACAGGGGATGGAGAGAGAGAGATGGAGAGAGTGAGGGATAGCGAGGAGAGGGAGGCTAGCCCTGTTGTTGACTGGTGCCATTGTCTCAGACCTCTGGGAGCCCCTTCCTTCATAGGGGAGACCCAGCCATTTCCAAAAGCGCTCCACTTTTCACTCTTCTCTTCCAGCTGTTTCTCCCGGCAGCACATCATCCCCCATTCTCTCACAGTAGTTACAATGGGAAGTATACATTCACGTTACACACACATCACAACTGCTGCTACCAGACTATTATTATGATTGCTAATACTGCACGATTTAAGCACTTGCTCCCCAATCACCCCTTCCCAAAAACAAGTGTCAATATTGGACTATAAATTGTGCTTTCCTGTATTATACTTGTGAAAAAAAAATATTATATTTTCCTGAGACATTTACTTCATGTTCATATTGTTATATTTTATGATTTTTTATTGCAGGTAAGCATTTAGTTGGATGGTGTACTGTATACCATGTGTATCCCGTACATACAGTGCATTCGGAAAGTATTCAGACCTCTTGAATTTTTCCACGTTTTGTTACGTTACAGCCTTATTCTAAAATGGATTAAATAGTTTTCTCCCCCTCATCAATCTACACACAATACCCCATAATGACAAAGCAAAAAAAAAACTGAAATATCACATTTACATACGTAAGTATTCAGACCCTTTACTCAATACTTTGTTGAAGCATCTTTGGCAGCAATTACAGCCTTAAGTCTTCTTGGGTATGGCGCTACAAGCTTGGCACACCTATATTTTGGGAGTTCCTCCCATTCTTCTCTGCAGATCCTCTCAAGCTCTGTCAGGATGGATGGGGAGCGTCGCTGCACAGCTATTTTCAGGTCTTTCCAGAAATGTTTGATCGGGTTCAAGTCCGGGCTCTGGCTGGGCATTCAGAGTCTTGTCCCGAAGCCACTCCTGTGCTGTCTTGGCTGTGTGCTTAGGATCATTGTTCTGTTGGAAAGTGAACCTTCGCCACAGTCTGAGGTCCTGAGTGCTCTGGAGCAGGTTTTCATCAAGGATCTCTCTGTACTTTTCTCCGTTCATCTTTCCCTCGATCCTGACTAGTCTCCCAGTCCCACAGAATGATGCTGCCACCACCATGCTTCACCGTAGGGATGGTGCCAGGTTTCCTCCAGACGTAACGCTTGGCATTCAGGCCAAAAAGTTCAATCTTGGTTTCATCAGTCCAGAGAATCTTGTTTCTTATGATCTGAGAATCGTTTAGGTGCCTTTTGGCAAACTCCAAGCGGGCTGTCATGTGCCTTTTACTGAGGAGTGGCTTCCGTCTGGCCACTCTACCATAAAGGCCTGATTGGTGGAGTGCTGCACAGATGGTTGTCCTTCTGGAAGGTTCTCCCATCTCCACAGAGGAACTCTGGAGCTCTGTCAGAGTGACCGTATGGTTCTTGGGTCACCTCCTTGACCAAGGCCCTTCTCCCTGACTGCTCAGTTTGGTCGGGTGGCCAGCTCTTGGTGGTTCCAAACTTCTTCCATTTATGAATGACGGAGGCCACTGTTTTAGGTACCCTTCCCCAGATCTGTGCCTCGACATAATCCTGTCTCGGAGCTCTACGGACAATTCCTTCGACCTCATGGCTTGTTGTTTGCTCTGACATGCACTGTCATTCCAAATCATGTCTAATCAATTGAATTTACCTCAGGTGGACTCAAATCAAGTTGCAGAAACATCTCAAGGATGATCAATGGAAACAGGAGCTCAATTTCGTGTCTCATAGCAAAGAGTCTGAATACTTATGTAAATAAGGTATTTCATTTTTTTATTTGTAATAAATTAGCAACAAAAAAATATTTAATCAATTTTATAATACGGCTGGCACGTAACAAAATTAGGAAAAAGGGAGGAGGTCTGAATACTTTCCGAATGCACTGTATGACTAATGAAACTTTAAACTTGAAGTGTGCATTCCATTTAAATACTTTGAAGGTAATCAACTACTACCTGTGTATGTGTGCACGTGCGTGCTTGTGCATGTATGCATACATGATTGCGTGTGTGTTCAAGTGTGTGTAGGTGCAGACTCTGAGTGGTGGCGCTTAGTAGGACAATAAGGTGTGCACATATTTGTCACAGGCTTGAGGGAAGAGAAGGTTGCTATATTGAAATGCTGCACTATAAAATATGCACAGTGATTGCAGGGCCCTTCAGCTGAAGAGGACCCGGGCCACCCTCTCTCTTTTTCTCTCTCTCCCCCACTCGTTGTTCCCGGTTTCTCCCCCCCCCCCATACCCCAGATGTGAGTATGAGACGGTGTTGGTATCAGTGGTGTCTGACTGGTGGGGCGACCCCATAGAGAGGCTGATGGAGGAGGGGGGGTGTAGGGGGCAACAGGGTGGGGCAGCACGTTGAGTGATCCAACCCCACTTAGCTCCACTCCTCTCGCCCATAGTCTCTTTATCCCTCTCGGTCTATTCCTCTCTCTCGTGGATGTGTCTGAGTATTGCTTGTTCTCCCATTCACAAACCAGTAGTAGTGCAAACTCCAGACTGCTGTGTGGATTTACCCATGTTTAGTGTCTCTCTGAGGTATTGTGGTATTTAGGCACTACTCCTAACCACTGCCACAGCACATGTCAGATACATTAGACATGGTTAAGAGGTCAGAGGTTAGACCATGACCCTGGTCCTCTCCCCCTGTGTGTCTCTCTGGCACATCAAGCCTCCAACACAGACACCATCAGGTTGCTCCCTGGTGGGTAATATTCTAGAGCGGCTGAAAGCAATCTGGCCTGTTAGGAACCTTATTTCCTGTTTACTGAAGTCACTGGGCTAAACTTTGTGGAACATTTAAAACATATGTTGTGTGTTATGGTTATTCAAAAAGCTGTTACTTAAAAGAGAGATGAATGAAAAAGAAAGATGCAGGTTTGTGAGGGGCTTTGTGTATGTTTGAGTTCATGCTATTCTGCGAGGTTGTGCGTACGTGCTCTTTTTATCCTGTGTGTGCGTGCATGGTCATGTGCGTGTGGGTCGATATTAGCACTGTGTGTTGAAGAACAATCATGCAACCCCTCTCCAGTATCAATTATAGCCAGCAGCCCACTCCACACTCAGAACTCACCCAGGTTTACTCACCCAGCTCTCTCTCCAAGAGCATCACCACTAGCAGGGAAAACGTTAACATAAGTAACCTCTCTCTCTCCATACCTCTCTCTCTGCTCTCTGCTCCCTGCTCTCGCTCTGCCTCCACCCCTGCTTTGACACCAAACCACAGTGAAAACATCATTGTCATGGAGAGATGATAACAATGAAACGCCTGGAAATCATCATGAATGTTAGTGCTGGACCTGGGGATGGGGAGAGGCCTATTGTAATTGTCCAGGCCCTTGTCTCTGTTGGTACAGGCTCTTCAGTGGGCATGTGATTTAGCTAAAAGCTATCTCCAGGCCAACTAATTAGAGACACCATTCAGGGTGGCATTAGCAGGATCCGCTGGCACTGTCACCCTATCCCCCCCTTCCCCCTCTGCCTGGGCTGCCGTTTTAACACACCACTCTGGGTGTTATTCAAGCCATTAGCAGGGACCATAGTGTCCTTGTGTGTGTGTGTGTGTGTGTGTGTGTGTGTGTGTGTGTGTGTGTGTGTGTGTGTGTGTGGTGTGTGTGTGTGTGTGTGTGTGTGTGTGTGTGTGTGTGTGTGTGTGTGTGTGTGTGTGTGTGTGTGTGTGTGTGTGTGTGTGTGTGTGTGTGTGTGTGTTGTTTCTTAGTATGTTTTATGTTGCATTATTCACACACTGACACGGATTGTCCAAGATAGTTTGAGTTGAGAAGACACTTGACTTTATTGAAGTATCCTTTACAGTGTACATCTCATCTGACAGGACTCGCAGTCACACAATCTCCAGCCATTAAATCAATTAAACCAATGCGTCCATGGCTGAGCTCAAAACGGAGCGAGCAGACTGTCATTGCTATGTTCAGTAGACTAATTTAAAACTGGACTCCATAATGGACTGGTTGGGTTTGAGAGAGGGTAGTCTGTCTCCTTAAAATAAAATGCTTCTGTAAATGAAAAGTTTATAGTACTTGGCGCTTAAGTGTCACACGTTGCTATGATGGGGAGAAACATTGGAGAATAGACTCTGATGGAGATGAGGAAAGAATCAACATGGATAGAAATAAAGTGAGCTATGTGTGTTTAGGCAGAAGTACAGTGAGAAAAACAAACTCCTCCCTCCCTCTCTCTTCTCTTCTCTTCTCTCTGTTTTCCTCTCTTTCCCTCTTTCCCTCCACTTCTCTTTTTCCTGTGCTCTTTATAGGTTACCCGACTCCCTGACAGTTTGTTTTAAATTTGACCGTGCAGATGTTTCTCTGGGTGACTGACTTTTATAGTTTAGAAAAGATTATATCAGTTTTCCCTCAGATAGTGTTACTGTATTTAAAAATGACTGGAGAGCAGGGGGAGAGGTAAAGAGCACAGGGGGAAGGAAGAGGGAGACTGAGATGGGCCGAGGGGATTTTGGGGCAGGGAGTGTGGGGGGGGGAGCTGTAGATCTCTAAATCCTGGGGTCTCATGGTGCAGACCAGAGCAGACTGGACAGAGAATCACAGGGGAGAAGAGAGAGAGAGGAAAGTAGGGATGGGAGGCCGGAGAAACTTCAGGGTAGCCAGGCTTGGCTTATAGCATTAGACACAGATTCTTTCTAATTTCAAAGGACAACACAAGCGTCAAATTTGAGGATATTAGTTTTTGATAGGCAGCTGGGGCAAAGCCACACTGTTTCCTATTACAGCCTCTAACTCCCAGCAAGCCCTGCCTGCCAGGGAATAACAAGCTGTCACTTCAGCCCTCCTCGCTTTCTCATTCTTACCATCCCCCCCACACACACACATATATCTTTCGGTACCTCTGCAATGTATTGTGTGGTTGTAGAAAGGTGAAGAGGTCAAATATAAAGCAAGGATTGTCAGGTGCGTATGTTGGCTGACGCAATTACAGTGATTGCTTGCTGAGGAGCATCAGTGATGGAACATAGAATGGAAGAGCCATAGCAGCCATCAAAATAACAGCAGTTAACTCTGGAGGAAACAGCTTGAACTACATCTAATAGCCTGGTAGAAGGCAGGCTGGGGAGAAGATTAGAAAAGTACAAGGAGCCAAGACAAGCCCAGAAATAAAGTGATCTGGAGAGCAGAGGGGAAACAAGAGGTGGACAGAGAGAAAGAGAGTTGAAAGGGCAGAAAGAGGCAGACGGGGAAAATGAAAAAATGCATATCCTTTAACTCCATTCGTGGTGTCAGATCCATTTTTCCCAAGATCGATGTCATGATGAATCAATTAGGTCATTCATCCACACTCTCACACGAAGCCAAAGCCCCATTAGAGGCACTTCTAACATTACCTTGTGAAAATGTGCCGACTCACAACAATAACAATAATGGAAAGATTAAAGAAATGGAACTCCGCCACTGGCCGGCTCATTGCATCTGAGGTTTTGATCTGTCAGGCAACTGGGGAGATGAAGGAGGGGATAGGGGAATTTTTCTGCACAGGTCCAATCCGTTTGTTTAGAGGGGCGCTCAAGCTGCGGTAATAAAGCTGCGCTCTCTCAGCTCTCTCTTGGCTCATACGTGTAATGCACAAGTTATCAGACAGCATGGCAGGAACAGTTTGTCGAGCCACTTAACCATGTCCTTACTGACTAACTCCCCCACTGCTAAATCACCAGACTTCTATGACTCTGCTTGTGTGGCATGGGCCAACCAAGTGGGTATACAGTATTTATCAGTATGTGTTAACTTGTAACTTAACAATGGGATATCTATGCACATTTGAAATATAGTAGGCTTCTGAGACAAAGCCAGTGGTAGCTGGAAATATTGAGATGATTTTGCTATGATCCCTGAAAGTCAGAATATCTTATCTATATGAAACTTCCCCTTTAGACCTCCCACTAGAACAGTCAAAGGCACTATTCATAGTTTGGGAGAAGCTTTTAGCTCCACATCAGGATGTTCCTGTAAACATTATTCCAAGTTATCTATCGGCCCAAATTGTCCTTACAAATTGAGTTTCGCTGTGTCGCAGATTTGATCTTGATATTCCAAATTGAGTTAAGTTAAATTAAATTACGTCAAGTTACCTCATTCTTTCCGGAGTCCGTTTCTGAATGTTTCCTTTTACACTTCTCTGTGTTGGCGACAAGCACCAAGTGTCAACAAGGGCAAAAAGTACCCTATTGCTCACACTAGAGCAACTTCGCTGCCTGACAGAGGTGTCATGCCCATAGGGGGCACAGGGGCATGTGCCCCCTCAGATTTGTCCTGTTAAAAAATAAATAATAATAATTAATGTAAATGTGTTTATATATCTCTTTAATACTACTAATACTACTTTTTTTAAAGTTGGCTAGCTAGTCCAGATATCTTCCTAATCTCCCAACCCCATAACTATCTACCAAGAAGTCATTTCAGGCCATCAATCAAGTTAAAGACGCTAGCTTGTCTAAATATCTTAGCTGGCATGCCTGCTGGCAAGGTTGGTAGACTTTCACTCAGATTTTAGCAGAGATGCATATTTCGTTATTTTTTTTTAAACCAGTCAAGAAGATAGACAGCTCAAGAGGTATGTTTAGATACGCAGATACACAGACTTAAGCATAATGATTATGACTAGATTGCAGGAAAAAGCTGTTTCAGGTGTTTGAAAAATGTCCAAGCAGAGGGCAAGGCCCCCCTTCGGACCACCCCCCAGCCATCCTCACATACTTTGTGTGCCCATTCAGATATTTGGGGTGTATGATGCCCCTGCTGCCTAATACTACTACTAGTATCACAACTACCACCCATCACTACTACTACCACTACTAACTACTACCACCGCCATTATCAGAATATGGGATATTTTATTCCATTGTGCTTTTCTTTCTACCCTCAGTAGTGACAGTTGGATTGGTACTGTAGTTTGTCGTAATGTGCATCATAGTAGTCAACATGATTGTCTTCAATCAGATGAAAGAGCAGTCTTCCTTGAACTTCCATCTCATCTACGATACCATGTCCACTCCCCCTGCTACAGTACTCAGAGAGAGCGAGAGAGCGAGAAGATGGTAGGGGAGACAAACCCCCTGTGCCTCCATCTCTTTCCTTTGTGCCTGCCTGTCCCTCCATCACAGTTAGTCACACATGATTATGTGCTGTCGGCTTCAGACCAAGTGTTGCCATTTGTCTGTAATAGCAGGACAATCAGTGTGAATCCATGTCCAAGTCAAATGTTCTTCACACTGTGTGCCTCTGTTTTACATACTGTTCTTCATAGATACATGCTGCTGGATGTGTGCTTCTCCTGTTCCGGGTTAAGATGGGGTTTTCTCCCAATTATCCTGTCTGTGATTGTCAAATCAGTTTTGTTTCTGACAATCAGTCTTTTGCTTTGTTTGATTATCCACACATTTCCGTGACTGGTGTTAAAGAAATGATTATATTCAAGAAAATATGAAAAGCAAGAAAGGACGGAGGGAGGTAACGAAAAGAGAGAGAAAGGGAAAGAGAGCTAGAAGCAGCTGTTGGCAGCCTCAAGTGTCTCAGCTTCACCTTTCATCTATGGAAATGTATGGATTAGATGAAGCATAATTGTAAGGTGCTTTGACCATTAAAATATCTGGAGAGCTTGTTTTATTAGGGGCCAAAGATAGATCAGCAGCAATCACTATCCACGCCATTGCCGATGATGGGGAGGGCATTAATTTAGCAGGGAGGAAACAAATTAAGTCTCTCCTCAGCCAGTGCTCCATTAGACAATGGCATATATAAATATTTTATCTTGGCCAATACAGGTTAGCAAAGGTTTAGTACATTTCTATTTACACAAGGACCCACACTCCAAGCTGTAGCCTTCATCCCCTCCCAGCTCTCCAGCCGAGTGCCTGCAGTCCTCTCCTTCACCCCACATCCTCCTCTCCTCTTCTCTTCCTCACTCTCTCTCCTTCTCTCCCTCCCTCCCTCTCTCACACTCCAGTTGTTTTGCACCTGAGGTCTGATTTTCTGCACTGAAACTCCATCCAAGGCCCTTCCCATTGGACAAAAATATCATCCATTTACTAAAGAGTATAGAGTTTACCATGACAAATAGGACAACGTTGACACAGTTCAAAATGTCACAATGATTGATGAATATATCTATAAATCAAGTCGGGAGGTACAGAGTATATAATAAAAACAACTGACTGCCTTTACATTTCAACTGGAACCCTCCATTCAGTGCAGTTTGAAATGTAGGCCTAATAAATAGTTAAATATTTCCGCATATATTATTATAATCTAGCTTCCTCTTTCAGTTTCTTCAAGACTGAACAATAAAAGACAAACTCTGTCTCATATAATATTATGTGAAATCGAATATTATATCGTTCTGTAAAATATCCTAACCTTGAATGCGACTTTAGGGGCTGCCTGTAAAAAGTGTCTACAAGGTTTCCAGGGCATAGGGCCCTGTTAGCTTACTGCTGAGAGTCAAACTGTCACTTGCTGCTGTTTTAGCTAATATTACCAAGGAACTGCTCTGTTTTTGGAGCCTCCTAATCAAAGATATGTCACCATGGGTGGCACAATCATTATGCAATATGTATTACTGTTATTATTGCATATTACATTAAAGCAATGTTTTTGTAGTGAAGAATCTGAAATATCCCATGTTGATTTTGACAAGGAGTATAACTCATTATATTAATAATAACCATGATAAAGACAGGTTAGCCTACTTCGAAAGTATTATTTCAGTGAACATTTTGGTATCCATTCATTTTTAGCCTGCATAATATGGATATTAGGATATACGCCGAAAAGGTTTAGGCTTCATAGGCCAATATAATTCCCTTTCAGAGTGAACCTCTTGTATTGAACCATCCATGGACGGAAGTGATATTGGGTTTCATATAAAATAGCCAGAGTGTCGAAATGATGATCGTGGATGTGTTGATGTTGGCATTTTGACTTGCTATCAACAAGGTAACACAACTACCACAGCAGCATGCGTTAAATACCGGCGGCTCGTGAGTCTGTGCGCGAGGCGACACCCGCTGAGAAACAGCATGCACGCTCCTCCTTCTCCCCGCCCGGTCGTATTGAGACTCGTGCTCTAATGAGGTGGATTTAATGGATTTATAGCAGTTTAGGATTCCGAGGTTCCGTGGGGCTCCTCGCCTACTTCCCTAATTGGTGATCGGTCCTCCCCGCCACACACACTCTGCGCCCGCCTGAGATTTGTAGCGAAGCAGAGGAGATGCAGAGTCCCCTGGGTCAGTCAGTCCGCTGCCACGCCGCTGGTGGAGTGGCGGTATGTGTGGCGGCAGACATGGCATCATAGTGAGACAGTCATTATTTAATAAATATTTGGTCTAACAATGTTAGTGCTCAACGCACTAGCTGCCCTGGAAACGGATGCTTCCGTGGATGCCACCACCGCCAAATAGCGCAAAAAACTTTAGACAAAAAAAGAAATAAAAAAAACAGACATTTTCTTTGGAGTCATTTTCTGTTCTTCAACAACGAGTGGGTTATGCAGCCCAGCTGTCACCGAGTCAGTGTCCTCTCCCTCGTTGATCAATACTAATTTGGTGTTAATATATGTCCATTGATCAACTGTCTCCAGGGGCCATGCGCGGGTCACTTCTCTTCCTCCCCAAGCACGAGATTTAATCCGGAGAATATAAGAACTCGGACAGAAGGCCTCCGTAGACTGGCCTATAAACAGAAATTATTAAACCACAAAATCACAACGAGAAAAATAAATAAGAATAATACTCTAACACTAATACTACTAATAGTAACAGTAAACCGTTAACATTCTTAAAATAAATCCTTAGCCTATATCTATCATAGCCGAAACATTATTATTAGCATATTAGGCTATTATTCTTAACAACCGTAGCCCAATAATCATCATCATAATAATAATAATAAACCTAATATTGACATAGAGAAGGTATATTCATTATAAATGCAATTAAAACATCGACAATATTTTCAGATTAAAAGTTTTTCGGGATAACCACATGTAAGCGAATTATATCAATATAGTATTAATATGTTATTTTATGGGGCTACAATTATGAATGACAAATTGGCCTAGTTGCATAAATATTTTTTCCTTGTTTGCTTTGTCCTTGTGCTCATGACCGGACGTGTTGTAGCAACATAGGCCTACAACTACAAAGAATATTCCGAAATGTCGAACATGTATTTACATTATGAACATAATATATAGTTTTCGTAATGTATCGCATTTTTGAGTTTGGTCCAAATCAGTCGGTAAGAAGTGTAACGACCTTTCGTCATCTTGCCTCGTAACCAGTTGTTTTTGGCTGAATCTACACATTCATCGAATTCATGAAAAAGTATTATGTCAAAAAATAAAATTCAAGTAAAGGTAATGTGTATAGAGACGGAAAATTGAGAAATGTGCAATCATTCTTCCAAAACAGGTTTAATCCGCTCTCCCTTTGTTATTGCTGGTGTCCCCTCACTCACTCACTTAGCCAGCCTATTACACTCTTACCCAACTCAATGAGCTGAAGAAAATGTATACTGTAGGCTATAGGAACCGGCTGGGCAAAATAAACATTTAGTGTCTGCTGGTTTATTCCTGTGCTCTCCCTGTGTTTACTTCTGACCTGTCACTCATCTTTCTCCTCCCCACCTCTCTCCCCAGCAGCTTTCTATCACACACAGGCTGTGTGACGGTAAGCGCTCTGGCTGGGAGGGGAGAGAGATCTGGGCGACCATCTGAAACCAATTAAGGTGGTGCAGCAGCCACCCAGAAACTCAGTGACGGCTGGGGCTCTGTATTTATAGCCGAGGTAATTGGCAATGCACACATACACACAGACACAGTAACGCACGTATACACACACAGACACAGTAACGCACACGTATACACACAGACACAGTAACACACGTATACACACACAGACACAGTAACGCACACGTATACACACACAGACACAGTAACACACGTATACACACACAGACACAGTAACGCACACGTATACACACAGACACAGTAACACACGTATACACACACAGACACAGTAACACACGTATACACACACAGACACAGTAACACACGTATACACACAGACACAGTAACACACGTACACACACACAGACACAGTAACACACGTATACACACACAGACACAGTAACACATGCATACACACACAGACACAGTAACACACGTATACACACACAGACACAGTAACACACGTATACACACAGACACAGTAACACACGTACACACACACAGACACAGTAACACACGTATACACACACAGACACAGTAACACACGTATACACACACAGACACAGTAACACATGCATACACACACAGACACAGTAACACACGTATACACACACAGACACAGTAACACACGTATACACACACAGACACAGTAACACACGTACACACACAGACACAGTAACACACGTATACACACACAGACACAGTAACACACGTATACACACACAGACACAGTAACACACGTATACACACACAGACACAGTAACACACGTATACACACACAGACACAGTAACGCACACGAATACACACAGACACAGTAACACACGTATACACACACAGACACAGTAACACACGTATACACACACAGACACAGTAACACACATACACACAGACACAGTAACACACGTATACATACACAGACACAGTAACACACGTATACACACACAGACACAGTAACACACGTATACACACAGACACAGTAACACACGTACACACACACAGACACAGTAACACACGTATACACACAGACACAGTAACACACGTATACACACACAGACACAGTAACACATGCATACAGACACAGTAACACACGTATACACACACAGACACAGTAACACACGTATACACACACAGACACAGTAACACACGTACACACACAGACACAGTAACACACGTATACACACACAGACACAGTAACACACATATACACACACAGACACAGTAACACACGTATACACACACAGACACAGTAACACATGCATACAGACACAGTAACACACGTATACACACACAGACACAGTAACACACGTATACACACACAGACACAGTAACACACGTATACACACAGACACAGTAACACATGTATACACACACAGACACAGTAACACACGTATACACACACAGATACAGTAACACACGTATACACACAGACACTGTAACACACGTATACACACACAGACATAGTAACACACACACACACACACAGTAAAACACACACACACAGACAGTAACACATGTATACACACACAGACACAGTAAAACACACACACAGACACAGTAACACACATTCACACACACAAACACAGTAACACACACAGTAAAACACATGCGATCAAGTACACACAAATAAAGACACATAAACACACAGAGAAGTTGCATGTGCTTTCCAGAAGCGAGAAGAAAAGATGGACCCTGCATTTTGATAGCCCTTTGATGAGTACTTGGAATGTAAGCTATAGGAAGAGCATGTATGTTTCCTTAGGCTTTACTTATTACATAGTAACATAGTAGTACTGTAACAGTTCGAAAGCTTGAGTATTGACCATACCTGTGTCTTGTAGTGTATACGTCATAGTCTCATGGATAGTATTTGTTTAATTTTATATTTTATATATATATATATTTAGTATTTTTTATTTAACCTTTATTTAACTAGGCAAGTCAGTTAAGAATACATTCTTATTTAAAATGACGGCCTACCCTGGCCAATCCCGAACGACGCTGGGCCAATTGAGCAACGTCCTATGGGACTCGGCCGGATGCGATACAGCCTGGAATCGAACCAGGGACTGTAGTGACGCCTCTTGCACTGAGATGCAGTGCCTTAGATCGCTGCGCCACTCGGGATTAATGACCTTTTTCATGAGGCAGAGAGAGAGAGAGATGGGTGGATAGGCGTGCTCCTGTGTTCATGGTCTAATCACCATTGGTGTTTACAGCTGATACGGAAGTCAGCCAGCAATGGCTCAGGGCTGCAGGGTTGTACGTCTCAGCTATCTGTCCCGGTCTGTCAGCGCGTCAAACCTGCATGTGAAAATATATACAATGCACATCTGCCTCTCGTTAGGAGCCATAAATGGCTGCCATGTGGTCTGCTGATAAATAGGCCAGTCTATTTATTGGAGCACAACAAATTGGCTACAAACACTGACATGGAATCGAAGAACTATAAATACTGGACGTGATGAAGGTTTTAAAACGTGCTGCAGGTATTTTACGAGAGTCCCACTTCTTTGCCTTTTATGCAGTTGGAGGTATTTATTTTACCCCTTTCTTCTTTCACGGACAGCCTCGTAAAAGAGGAGACAATGGTACTCTCACATAGAGCAGGTCAGGCCAGGCAGAGTGTGCTGTGGAATCTCGCCACTAAAGCTCTACTTCCACCATTGAGGACGTTAAAAAAAGCACTGTACACTAAACTCCCAAAAAGACATGACCCGAAATTCCTGAATGAATCGGCAACAGACAACCCCTAAATCCCGTGTAATTACATATTTGGAGTTTATCTGGGTTTATGCGAAAATGCACAAGTTTCCCTTCCCTGGTGGTCCTTAAATACATCCATATGTCCTGAGTGTTTCCCTCTCTCTCGCTCCTCCCTCTCTCTCTCCCTTTCTCTCCCTCTCACACTCTCCTTGCTCTCTCTCCCTCTCCTGCACTCCCTCTCTCTCCATTGCCTATCCTTTTCTTGCTTGGAGAAACATTACCCTGCATACAAATGGATTATATGACCCGTTAGAGAAGTGTTTTTGTGTTGTTAAGTTGTTGTTGAATTGTTACACTCCCAATCTGGCAGAGATAGTATGAGGTTTGAAGTGTGGAGAAGCCATCAGAGAAAGGCCAAGTGCTGGGTGGAACAGTTTGCAAACAGAAGAAACCACAGCACGTCCACATGCACACAGAGGAGGAACACACTGAAATGTGACTGGGCAGACCTTTTTCGTGTGTGGCCCTGTTTTTTTATTTTGTATTTTTTGCTTGAGAAAACCGATCTGTTTTGAAACACGTGCTAAATATTACCATATTTACATTTTCCTGTTTCAAGAAGGCAGGGAAGGCTGAGGAAGGGGGAGTGTGGGGGTTTTTGCAGTGGAAAGGTCTCAGTCCGGGGTTAGACTCTGTTTGAAACTCTAAACCCCTTTCATGCTTATTTATTTTATGATTCTGCAGGGCACTGTGTTTACACTCAAAGTGCAACATCTGGATTAGATAATTTGTTGGGAATTAACAGAGACTGGATGCTTATCGACCTAGTCTGACTAAATCTGTTTGATGTTTTTGTATTTTTATTTTGCGATAATTGTTCTGGTCAGTGTGTCAGTCCCAGTTTTGTCAGAGACATTTATGTTTTATATTTTTTCTAAAAAGTCAAGTGGATTACATATTACTACAACACCAACCCTGTCCCTCTGCACACACACGCGCACACACACACACACACACACACACACACACACACACACACACACACACACACACACACACACACACACACACACACACACACACACACACACACACACACACACACACACACACACACACATACACACTATCCAATCACAACCATCACCTTTGATCCATAATGGCTTATTTGCAATTAAAGCTCATGGTAACTGTTTGCCTTTCCAACAACGCAATTGGTTACTGGAGTGGCCATGTCAGGTACAAAGGAGGGCAGTTTCTCCTAGCATAGAGAGGGTACACTAACTCATTCCAGTTTCTCATCTACAGAGCATATTGCACAGTTTAGTGTGCTGGTGATTATGCAAGTCATGCAGATTGGCATATCTATAAATCTGTCAAAGATAGATAGGCTGATATTACTTTTGGTATGCATGCGATGCAAGTAAATAAAAGTAAATGCCAAATATGTTCTCATAAATCAAGACTTCACAATCTGTAAACATTAGAAGCCATTTAGATCCTGTAGATTCATCACACAGGGCACATTTAGATCCTGTAGATTCATCATACAGGGTACATTTAGACCCTGTAGATTCATCACACAGGGCACATTTAGATCCTGTAGATTCATCACACAGGGCACATTTAGATCCTGTAGATTCATCATACAGGGCACATTTAGATCCTGTAGATTCATCACACAGGGCACATTTAGATCCTGTAGATTCATCATACAGGGCACATTTAGATCCTGTAGATTCATCATACAGGGCACATTTAGATCCTGTAGATTCATCATACAGGGCACATTTAGATCCTGTAGATTCATCATACAGGGTACATTTAGACCCTGTAGATTCATCATACAGGGCACATTTAGACCCTGTAGATTCATCATACAGGGCACATTTAGACCCTGTAGATTCATCATACAGGGCACATTTAGATCCTGTAGATTCATCACACAGGGCACATTTAGATCCTGTAGATTCATCACACAGGGCACATTTAGATCCTGTAGATTCATCATACAGGGCACATTTAGATCCTGTAGATTCATCACACAGGGCACATTTAGATCCTGTAGATTCATCATACAGGGCACATTTAGATCCTGTAGATTCATCACACAGGGCACATTTAGATCCTGTAGATTCATCACACAGGGCACATTTAGATCCTGTAGATTCATCACACAGGGCACATTTAGATTCTGTAGATTCATCGTACAGGGCACATTTAGATCCTGTAGATTCATTGTACAGGGCACATTTAGACCCTGTAGATTCATCACACAGGGCACATTTAGATCCTGTAGATTCATCACACAGGGCACATTTAGATCCTGTAGATTCATCATACAGGGCACATTTAGATCCTGTAGATTCATCATACAGGGCACATTTAGACCCTGTGATTCATCACACAGGGCACATTTAGATCCTGTAGATTCATCATACAGGGCAGTAAGCATGAAACATGTTATCTCTACTCCCTAAAGGTTTCTCACCCCAGTTTGATCCATTGCATGTGTTGTCCTCCCCTGGGAGATCCCAGGGGAGGACTATCTGTTAATACAGTATTAACTATCTGTTAATACAGTTGCTTATTTCTCACCTTGTGTTTCTTGATGCACAGGCAGGAGGACTGAGTGCCAGAAGAAACAGGGTGAATGAGAAACAAAAGAAAGCGTTTCAGTCTGCCTGGGAATTCATTGGAAAAAATATGAAAACCCCCCCTTTTGCCCCGCCTCTTAACTCAACATTATGTTATGTTGCAAGTAGAAACATCCATATGGTTGACTATCCAAGTTCCATGAAGAGGGAATTTATTCATTTCTTCATAGATATCTGAAATTCCATTCTGCTCCATTCCTTGGATTCCATTGTTACATTGGTGGCATGGAAAGCAGTTGCTGTGTGTGTTTGAGAATCTGACCATGCGAAAATATGTCCATTTATGACAGTTGTAACCTTCCCTTGTTTTGGGTGCCTTACATTCTTCAGAGTTCCATACTCTGAAGCCATAGAACCCTAAGAAAGCAAAGAGTGGAAGTGTCTCACAGGAGAGGGACATTATAGACTGCATTACCACCATGTTATCATATCACAAGGTTGAGCAAAATTGCACACCATAGAATGTTACGATGTAAACCATCTCAGGTTGCATACATGTTACAAAAATGTTACATTCCTCTCTCCTCTCCTCTTATCCCTCCTTCGGGACCCCTCTGTTTTCAGACGGAGGTGGAGGAGAAGGAGGCGCAGAGAGCTCCCTGGCACTTTACGACGGCTCTGCCATGTCATAATGGGATTTCTTTGCGTGCGCTGCCCGGCACGTTAAAGCCAAACTCCATGTGAACCTGCTGAAATGGAGGTGGCGGCGGGCCTGGATCAACACAGTGAAAGGGGGAGACAGGGAGACAGGGACCACGTAGCCTGTTTGCCCAAACCTGGAGAAGCCTCCATTAACTGCAGTGGGGAGAAGGGCGGGCCAACCATGACCTGTACAGGCTCCCTCGGATCTGTGCTGCTCTCACTCCACTTTCTCTAACGTTCTCTAACTCCCTTTGGATGAGTCAGGTTGAAGCAAAAAGCAGGTTATATATCGGGATTGGAATGATCAAAATGAATGTAGTGAGACTGGAGGAACGCTGGGTTCAACCCAGAGCCAGATGGAGGTGATGGTTTTGTCTATGAGGTGTGGAGAAAAAAGCAGAGTGCAACCCTACCTGTGGTAAGGGAATTGAGGAGTGCTGGTGGAGCCTGTGTTTTAGCTGTGTTACTGTGGTAGGGGAATTGAGGAGTGCTGGTGGAGCCTGTGTTTTAGCTGTGTTACTGTGGTAGGGGAATAGAGGAGTGCTGGTGGAGCCTGTGTTTTAGCTGTGTTACTGTGGTAGGGGAATAGAGGAGTGCTGGTGGAGCCTGTGTTTTAGCTGTGTTACTGTGGTAGGGGAATAGAGGAGTGCTGGTGGAGCCTGTGTTTTAGCTGTGTTACTGTGGTAAGGGAATAGAGGAGTGCTGGTGGAGCCTGTGTTTTAGCTGTGTTACTGTGGTAGGGGAATTGAGGAGTGCTGGTGGAGCCTGTGTTTTAGCTGTGTTACTGTGGTAGGGGAATAGAGGAGTGCTGGTGGAGCCTGTGTTTTAGCTGTGTTACTGTGGTAAGGGAATAGAGGAGTGCTGGTGGAGCCTGTGTTTTAGCTGTGTTACTGTGGTAGGGGAATAGAGGAGTGCTGGTGGAGCCTGTGTTTTAGCTGTGTTACTGTGGTAGGGGAATAGAGGAGTGCTGGTGGAGCCTGTGTTTTAGCTGTGTTACTGTGGTAAGGGAATAGAGGAGTGCTGGTGGAGCCTGTGTTTTAGCTGTGTTACTGTGGTAAGGGAATAGAGGAGTGCTGGTGGAGCCTGTGTTTTAGCTGTGTTACTGTGGTAGGGGAATAGAGGAGTGCTGGTGGAGCCTGTGTTTTAGCTGTGTTACTGTGGTAGGGGAATAGAGGAGTGCTGGTGGAGCCTGTGTTTTAGCTGTGTTACTGTGGTAAGGGAATAGAGGAGTGCTGGTAGAGCCTGTGTTTTAGCTGTGTTACTGCAGTAGGCTATATTACAATGTTTTTTATCAGCTAATTGTCCCTCAATTAATTAATAATATAAATCCATTATGGACACATTCATTTATGAGGATATTTTATGGATTCATTTGAGTTATTTGGTGTACAGTATTTATGCTGCATAAGTTAGATGGTTTCAAAGTTAACACGTCAGTCCCCCACTTTTATGTGTCACCTTTACAGCAGTAGCAGACTTGTGTCCCCCTACGTCTGTCTCCCTCCATGTCTGTCTTTGTGGAAGGAGGACATAAAGCCCTGTTGAACTTGGACTCGCTCACACACAGACCACTTGCTCTGTGTCCCACCCAGGTGCCACCACACAACTCCTGGGAAACATGTCATGCTTTTAATTGGCACTTAATTAGTTAATTGACCCCTGGCAGCTCGAGGGCAGGGCAGGTGTCAGTGGAGAGGGATGGCCCAAGGTGCTTCCTGTGTCACGTCACCATCAGTCCTTCCAGTCATCACAGTCACACAGCCTGGAACAGCTTTCACTGGTCAAAGACTGTGTCATCTCAGTCGTCTTCTATGTATATTGGACAATCTGAAAATATACAAAGTACAATCAGCCTGGAATAGGCAACCTCAGGATAATGAATCACATATGATGTGTATCAGACATTCAGTTGAGTCATCCTCCCCAGATGTCTCAGCAGGATTAGCCAGTGCTAGAGAGAAGAGTGCTTTTAAACTGTTTCTAACAACCTTTACCCAAAAAGAAAAAGGACAGCATCAACAAATGTTTGCTGGTGTAAATAAAATATAAATATTTAAAACTACGACCGTGGAACTCACTCACCACCTCTCCCAGATAGACCAAATGGGTTTTCTTCCTAGTTAATTGTGCAGACATGCCAAATAAGAGGAGTTTTCAGGTCAACTAAACAGGGGAAGTAACTTTGTGCTCCAGCCGCTTTGATAAAGGCTTGCAGGTGTGACTAAGAACAGTCATACATATGTAAGCAAGCTGTGGACTCTTATTGGGGCTTGTGTCAGATTGTGTGTGGAAAATACTGCTCTGTCGGCATGTGTTTGCTTAGGTAAAGCATAGCATGTTCTCTACTTGTCATTATTGGTCTCATCTCATTCTCACACACACAAACCCATATGTTCTCTCTTTCCTATAGCCATGAACACTGTACAGCACTCAACTTCTCATGTGTTCATGAGTTCCTTTCCTATAGCCATGAACACTGTACAGCACTCAACTTCTCATGTGTTCATGAGTTCCTTTCCTATAGCCATGAACACTGTACAGCACTCAACTTCTCATGTGTTCATGAGTTCCTTTCCTATAGCCATGAACACTGTACAGCACTCAACTTCTCATGTGTTCATGAGTTCCTTTCCTATAGCCATGAACACTGTACAGCACTCAACTTCTCATGTGTTCATGAGTTCCTTTCCTATAGCCATGAACACTGTACAGCACTCAACTTCTCATGTGTTCATGAGTTCCTTTCCTATAGCCATGAACACTGTACAGCACTCAACTTCTCATGTGTTCATGAGTGCTTGACGACCACTCTCCTTCTTGCACCCTCACTGACAAACTGAGATCCCACCCGCTCTGCTGTTTCCTTGGGGATGGTGATCTTGGGTAGGGGTGTTGGAGGGTTGTGGAGTGTAAGAGTGGGTCCCCCAGCAGGAAGTGTTTTTGTAGGTGAGAGAGAAGCCCCCACATGGGCAGCTGTGGCAGAGGGGGTCGGCCCTGATCAAAGGCCTGGGGAGCAAGGGAGCGGGCTGGAGGGAGAGGCTGGAGGGAGAGGCTGGAGGGAGAGGCAAGGCCTCCAGAATAGGGGCTGTAGCAGGGATGAGGGTGTCCTCAGCACCGGGACAGCAAAGAACAAACACCTGCTTATGGCCTCACTCTTTTTCCATGGAACGTCTCAACTCTCTGACATGGCATTCACTGGGTACATGTATGCTATAACTCAAAATAGTACTGTAGTAATATCATGACAAATATTATTAGTCCTTGTAGGGTAGTAGTAGTAGTAGTAGTAGTAGTAGTAGCAGTGTAGTAGCATTGTTACCAATAATTTCGAGCCTAATTATTGTGTAGCCACATGTCAGCAAAGCAGTCTATTTTTCATTTTTCAGTCTACGTTTGTCTATGTGCCAAAGCTGACTCCATTTGTGCCTTAGTAGATTTCCTTGTTTAATAAGATAAAAGGGGAAGCGGTGCACTAGTTTCCAAATAATGAAATCATGTATTTATTCAATGGACTCAAGGCAGCGGTGTGTTGATTGTCGACAGATTGAGTTACCCAGAGAATCTGTGGGAATTCTCCCGAAAGAGACAACCTAACGAACCGCATGTGTGCGAGGAGCAACGAGGCTACACAGATGCATTCAGATGAAATTCCTGCCTCTTTTAACACGCAGAACTGAGAGTTTCGATCTTTGCATTGGCCTCAAGGGGACCATATTTCATGTCCAAATTCTATAACATATTAGCATTTCGTTATGATGTCTCTTTGCCTAATATTTAAAGATGACTTTCTAAGCGTAGACTTATCGTAGGCCTATGAAAATGATTATGTTGGGGTCAGCTTGGAAAGACTGTGGAGAATATAATTGTAATTGTATTTTTTCGTTTTTGTTCTCGTTATATTCAAACACATCACCAGTTGCTCTTCAAAACATTTTGCGAATAGGCTAGACGAAAATCTTTTTTTGTAAAATTGTGTTAGTGCAGTGAATCTGGTTTATTTTGGTAAAGAAAACAACGGGCCACAGAATAACAGCCGTAAAACTCTGTAAATACTGCCAGGTTCAGCAGAAGCACAGAAATGAATAATGAATTAAATAACTTAATAGGCTAAATGAAGGCTTTGAAATATGAGAAAGTGAAATCTTCAAACGCCGCTGTGTGCACAACTTACAAACACGCTTCTGCAAACCCATGGTTTATTAGCCTTGACGCACTGCGACGGAAAATGTAATTTGACTAAATAAATTGACTAAATAAATGAATAACAGAGAGCAACGCGGATGGATTTCAGTTGTGCTGTGACTCATTTTATACTTAAGGTGATCTAAAATGTATTTTTCATCTAAAAGTTATTTGGTAGGCTACTTATTCAGGTGTAGCCTACCAAATAATAATAATATAATAACAACAATAATATACTTATTACTAATTTCTCAATTAGTGCTTACGAACTGTAAATTATTATTATTTTTGAAGTCTTGATTATTTGGGCCTATAGCAAAAAAAGTCCATTAATTGTTGCGCAGCAGTTTTGACCGGCCTTCGAATTAAACCAATAATAATGCTTTTCATTAGGCCTATATATTTTCATTGAAGTCCCGCGCAGGCTGTGCATGCGGTATAGTTGAATCCCATTCAGTGGAGTCTTTACGCACTCCACAAGTAATTGTATGGAAATGGTAGAAAAAATAACATGTGTTTCAACTTTGGTTCAGAGGAGGCTTTTACACGCCATATCGCACTGGATATGCCGCCGTTGGAGAATCCGTTTCAGGCCCCTTCATCTCCATGATCTCATGTGATGAAATCATTACTGGGAGACGTTTCAATAAGAGAAAGGAAACTTACAATTAAGATGCAATTTGGTAGAATTAAATAAATCCTGGCTCTGATTGTATAGTGTAAATGGTCCTCTTTAAATACATTTATATTTACAGGCAATAGATTCCTGGCAATATTTGACCCAAGCAATGATGAATTAATAAAGACATAACAAATCAAGTCCATACATTAAACAACAGTGTTGTTAGGGGCCCATCGTCATTGAAGGCTTGGCCGCAGCCACTCACTTAGACGCAATCTGATACCTGCAATTTATTTTACAGTGCTCAGACTTCATTATCCTACTGTATCAGTGTAATCGGCCCATTGCATCAGTCTGCCTGCCAAGTCATGCAGAGGCAGTACATGAGGCAAGACGGATGCGATTGTAAGCTATTGAATAATGGCAAATAGAATGATTGTCTATGAATGCTAATTGTATTATCCAATAGACCTACAGTTAGTGGATTCCTCACCAAATGGTTCTAGTTAGAACTATATAGACTATTTTCCTCTATTCAATGTTTTATGTAAAAAGATAGTGAGGAGGGTTTAGCTTTTTTCTACTTTTGCACAGTTGGCCTTAATCTGCATGCGCTCAGTTCCTGCTCCATGTGCGAGTAATCACGCGCCCATCCTCACCACCAAACGTTCCAAGCAAGTGCCCCTGGCTTGTGTTCTCGACATTCACTCTGAGTGTGTCATCTTCTCTCGGGATCCCCAACACCCAAATACTTCCAGAATAGCTATAAACGTTCGAACTGATTGCTTATAAAAGTTACGAGGCTGTCAAGATGTGTCTGCTGGATTTGGTGTTGATGTTGGATAACTTGGATATATAGTTTAATGTGCGCCAACGGTTGAACATTATATGGCTCTCGTTCATGCAGTGCACCATCTCAATATGGGACCAAACTGAAAAGCAAAACAACAATTCGAGATAAATGTATGTGTGCAAACAAGAGAATCAAAGGATCCGTTGTGTTTGTCGCGTAGGGTCTATGTTGGATATTTCTCCCTCTGACCCTCTCTCTCGGTGGTGACCTCCATTTGATGCCCGGAGTGTGAGGCACAAAGGCGAGCAGATGGACGGTCCTCTCCTTTCACCTCTCCCTCCACTGACAGACCTACAGCGCAGTGAAATCACAAAACAGAGACAAAACTAACACGCTTTAATGGCAGTTTTCCTGACGACGTGAGCTCGATTATAACGTCTTCAACTCACATAGAATATACAGTTGAAGTCGGAAGTTTACATACACCTTAGCCAAATACATTTAAACTCCGTTTTTCACAATTCCTGACATTTAATCCTAGTAAAAATTCTCTGTCTTAGGTCAGTTAGGATCACCACTTTATTTTAAGAATGTGAAATGTCAGAAAAATAGTGGAGAGAATGATTTATTTCAGCTTTTATTTCTTTCATCACATTCCCAGTGGGTCAGAAGTTTACATACACTCAATTAGTATTTGGTAGCATTGCCCTTAAATTGTTTAACTTGGGTCAAACGTTTCGGGTAGCCTTCCACAAGCTTCCCACAATAAGTTGGGTGAATTTTGGCCCATTCCTCCTGATAGAGCTGGTGTAACTGAGTCAAGTTTGTAGGCCTCCCCGCTCGCACATGCTTTTTCAGTTCTGCCCACAAATTGTCTATAGGATTGAGGTCAAGGCTTTGTGATGGCCACTCCAATACCTTGACTTTGTTGTCCTTAAGCCATTTTGTCACAACTTTGGAAGTATGCTTGGGGTCATTGTCCATTTGGAAGACCCATTCACGACCAAGCTTTAACTTCCTGACTGATGTCTTGAGATGTTGCTTCAACATATCCACATAATTTTCCTCCCTCATGATGCCATCTATTTTGTGAAGTGCACCAGTCCCTCCGGCAGCAAAGCACCCCCACAACATGATACTGCCACCCCCGTGCTTCACGGTTGGAATGGTGTTCTTCGGCTTGCAAGCATCCCCTTTTTTCCTCCAAACATAACGATGGTCATTATGGCCAAGCAGTTCTATTTTTGTTTCATCAGACCAGAGAACATTTCTCAAAAAGTACGATCTTTGTCCCCATGTGCAGTTGCAAACCGTAGTCTGTCTTTTTATGGCGGTTTTGGAGCAGTGGTTTCTTCCTTGCTGAGCGACCTTTCAGGACATTCCGTAGGCCACAATCAACAGCCTGATCAACTCGATGCGAAAGAGATAGGACTCGTTTTACTTTTGTACCTGTTTCCTCCAGCATCTTCACAAGGTCCTTTGCTGTTGTTCTGGGATTGATTTGCACTTTTCGCACCAAAGTACGTTAATCTCTAGGAGACAGAATGCGTTTCCTTCCTGAGTGGTATGACGGCTGCGTGGTCCCATGGTGTTTGTACTTGTGTACTATGGTTTGTACAGATGAACGTGGTACCTTCAGGCATTTGGAAATTGCTCCCAAGGATGAACCAGACTTGTGGAGGTCTACAATTTTTGTCTGATTTCTTTTGATTTTCCCATGATGTCAAGCAAAGAGACACCGAGTTTGAAGGTAGGTCTTGAAATACATCCACAGGTACACTTCCAATATACTCATGATGTCAATTAGCCCATCAGAAGCTTCTAAAGCCATCACAATATTTTCTGGAATTTTCATTACATTACATTTACATTTTAGTCATTTAGCAGACGCTCTTATCCAGAGCGACTTACAGTAGTGAATGCATACATTTCATACATATGTATTTTTTCCCATACTGGTCCCCCGTGGGAATCGAACCCACAACCCTGGCGTTGTAAACACCATGCTCTACCAACAGAGCCACACAGGACTTTTTTTCCCATGCTGTTTGAAGGCACAGTCAACTTAGTGTATGTGAACTTCTGACTCCTTGGAATTGTGATACATTGAGGTTTAAGTGAAATAATCTGTCTGTAAACAATTGTTGGAAAAATGTCTTGTGTCATGCACAAAGTAGATGTCCTAACCGACTTGCCAAAACTATAGTTCGTTAACAAGAAATTTGTGGAGTGGTTGAAAAACAAGTTTTAATGACTCCAACCTAAGTGTATGTAAACTTCCGACTTCAACTGTAAATAATATAACAATATATACTTATTGCTATTGAATACATTATATTGAATATAAAATGGGATATAGAACTAACTAAAATAGCCTAATGCTTCATCATTAGGCTATTAGGCAGACATGATTTGAAAACGAGCTTAAGTAAACCAGACAAATATTGATGATATTGCGTTATGGTTATGTGCTCAGGGTTTGAAATGATGGATCACTGTGGTTGCTGAGTGTAAAAAACATTAAGAACACCTGCTCTTTCCACGATATAGACTGAACAGGTGAATCCAGGTGAAAGCTTCATGATCCATTAATTATGTCACTAGTTAAATCCTCTTCAATCAGTGTAGATGAAGGGAAGGAGACAGGTTAAAGAAAGATTTTTAAGCCTCGAGACAATTGAGACATGGATTGTGTATATGTGCCATTCAGAGGGTGAATGGCACACATACATACACATGACAAAATACACTATATATACAAAAGTATGTGGACACCCCTTCAAGTGAGAGGATTCGGCTATTTAACCCACACCTGTTGCTGACACGTGTATAAAGTTGAGCATACAGCCATGCAATCTCCATAGACAAACATTGGCTGTAGAATGGCTTTACTGAAGAGCTCTGTGACTTTCAACGTGGCACACAGCAGCCCCGGGCAACTGTAAGTGCTGTTATTATGAAGTGGAAACGTCTAGGAGCAACAACGACTCAGCCATGAAGTGGTAGGTCATATAAGCTTACAGAACGGGACTACGTGCTGAAGCACGTAGCGCGTAGAACTCATCTGTCCTCGGTTGTGACACTCACTGCCAGGTTCCAAACTGCCTCTGGAAACAACGTCAGCACAATAACTGTTAGTCAGGAGCTTCATGAAATCGGTTTCCATGGCAGAGCAGCCGCACACAAGCCTAAGATCACCATGCACAATGCCAAGCTTCGGCTGAAGTGGTAAAAAGTTTACTGCTATTAAACTCTGGAGCAATAGAAACGCGTTCTCTGGAGTGATAAATAACGCATCACCATCTGGCAGTCCGAAGGACAAATCAGGGTTTGGCGGATGCCAGGAGGACCCTACCTACCCAAATGCATAGTGCCAACTGTAAAGTTTGGTGGAGGAGGAATAATGATCTGGGGCTGTTTTACATGGATCAGGCAGGCCCCTTAGTTCTAGTCAAGGAAAACTTTAATGTCACAGCATACAATGACATTCGAGACGATTCTTTGCTTCCAACTTTGTGGCAACAGTTTGGGGAAGGCCCTTTCCAGTTTCAGCATGACTATGCCTCTGTGTGCACAAAGCGAGATCCGTACAGAAATGGTTTGTTGAGATTGGTGTGGAAGAACTTGACTGACCTGCACAGAGCCCTGACCTCAACCCCATGGAACACCTTTGGGGTCAATTGGAACGCAAGCCAAGCCTAATCGCCCAACATCAGTGCCCGATCTCACTAATGCCCTTATGGCTAAATGGAAGCAAGTCCCTGTAGCAATGTTCCAACATCTAGTGGAAAGCCTTCCCAGAAGAGTGGAGGCTGTTATAGCAGCAAAGGGGGGACCAACTCCATATTAATGCCCATGATTTTGGAATGAGATGTTCGACGTGCAGCCGACCGCATACTTTTGGTCATGTGGTGTATTTAAGTGCCTTTGAATGGGGTATGGCACCTGCCAGGCCCACCGGTTTGTGTCAAGAACTGCGACACTGCTGGGTTTTCACGATCAACAGTTTCAAGTGTGTATCATGAATGGTCCAACACTCAAAGGACATCCAGCCAACTTGACACAACTGTGGGAAGCATGGGAGTCGACATGGGTCAGCATCCCTGTGTGGAATTCTTTCAACACCTTGTAGAGCAGTCAGGTCACCCATGATACAAGTCAATATTCAACGTCCATCCATGTCTGAGAACCTCAGGAGATGACGTGGAAACTAGGGGCATCAGTGAGTGCTGCTGTTACCTTCAGATATTTTTTGGTTTTGCTAGGGCAGTGGTTCTTAACCTTGTTGGAGGTACTGACCCCCACCAGTTTCATATGCGCATTCACCGAACCCTTCTTAATTGGAAAAATGGCTCTCTTCACCTTGAATTCAGCGAGCGTTGTGTTCTTGTATTGTCCATCTCCATGCAGCTTAAGGAAGTGTTCTCTTAGTTTTGCCGGTGCTAGACTAGAATTGCTCAACTTGGCATTGCAAATCATGCAGTTAGGACGCTGACTCTCATCACGTTCCGTTATACATGTGAATCCATATTGTACATATTCGTCCGACCACTTTCTTTTTTTGCTCGACATAGTTAGTATGAAGGGATTAAAATATTAAGAAAGAAATCACACGACGTACCATCACGACAGTCACAATTCGACTACTGAGCGCGCCAAATTCCCTGCAGCACAGATAGGCCAAGCGATGTTGCGTGATCACCTGCAGCCAATGATGGCCAAGCGGGGCGTGTCATCACGAATCATATGAGTCGGGTGTGTGTCTTGACCTCCGCCGAACCCCTGAGACTGACTCACCGAACCCCTGGGGTTCGATCGAACCCAGGTTAAGAACCACTGTGCTAGGGTGTTGTGGATGGGGATGGGGGATGGGGGATGGGAGTAAGCATCTGCCTCTGATAGAAAGTTGTTTTTGATATTTTTGTTTTAAACCTATCCCAAAACTTAACCCCTACTTTAACCATTCTCAGTTACTGCCTAACATTAACCATTCTCAGTTACTGCCTAACTTGAACCATTCTCAGTTACTGCCTAACATTAACCATTCTCAGTTACTGCCTAACATTAACCATTCTCAGTTACTGCCTAACATTAACCATTCTCAGTTACTGCCTAACATTAACCATTCTCAGTTACTGCCTAACATTAACCATTCTCAGTTACTGCCTAACATTAACCATTCTCAGTTACTGCCTAACTTGAACCATTCTCAGTTACTGCCTAACATTAACCATTCTCAGTTACTGCCTAACATTAAGCATTTGGAGTTAATGCCTGAAATTAACCTTAAACATTAGAAATTAGAAATTTGGAACCACTTCAAAATATGACTTTCTTGAAACATTGATGAAAGTCTAATTCTGACGTGAGACTGTGAGAGCTAGTATTGTAGAGTCCATGCCCCAACAAATTGAGTCTGTTCTAAGGGCAAAAGGGAAGGGGGGGTTCAACTCAATATAAGGAAGGTTCAGCACATATATATGGAAGGGGTTCTTAATGTTTTGTAAACTCAGTGTATTTGGAAAGTGCACTTTAGAAAACAACGTCCTTCAAGTATGATTCGATTTTAGATTGAATTCAAAGAACATTGATGCTGTCTTTATGCTCCCATGTAATTTCTGCAAGGACATTTATTTCTGTGTTAGAATAGAAATAAGAAAGCATAGGCTATTTTGTTATTTTCTATAGGCCTACATACATGGATGGTGTGTGTGTGTCTTTATCGACCACAGTGGAGAGTCCATGTCGCTTTGTTGTCCTGGAAAAAACAGTGGTCTCTGAGTTTGGCAACAGGCTCCCAGGCCGTGCCGGGAAGGTGATGGAGCTACAGAAGTGGATTTGGCGTGAATAGATCAGGGGTCCAACAAAGCTGTGTGGTTGCTGGGCTCTGTAGAGCTCAGCCCGGTGTTTGGAAGCCACTGGTGCATTAGCCAGTAATAGGTTTGAGAAGACCTAAACGATTTGTTGACTGGGACAATAAATCTGTTGTGTGTTTCTTGGCATGCTGAGGAGGGGATTACAAGTTTTCGCACAAAGGAATGCAAATTACTAGCCAAACTGTCAGAGAGGACTTTGGAGGAGCTGGCTATTCGGAGCGTTTGAGCAGATTCTTTATTTTATGTTTTTCTATTAGTCCTAATAACTGTGAAGGGTCTGAGAGTAGCCACTGTATTCATCTCAAATCAATGGATTACCCACACCGAGCCATAGACTCCCAACATTTGCATTCTATCAAAATGTAGAGCTGAGAGGTGACCAACAGGACAATTGGTGTTCAGCCTTTTCAGAGGGCCAAATGGAAGTCTTGAATCTTAAATACCATTCCGTCTCTATCCAAAACCTCCCCATTCCAAAACATCTCTGATACAGTATATTAGGAGATTTATTTTGTCATGGATTTTATCGCTTTGTTTGTTGGCCTTTGGTCTAAAGGTCAAACTCAAACTGTATTATTGTTCTATTGTATTATTGACTGTATGTTTTGTTTATTCCATGTGTAACTCTGTGTTGTTGTATGTGTCGAATTGCTTTGCTTTATCCTGGCCAGGTCGCAGTTGCAAATGAGAACTTGTTCTCAACTTGCCTACCTGGTTAAATAAAGGTGAAATAATTTTTTTTCAAAAACAAGCCTTGTTTTCTGCTATGTAAAAAATATATATTTTCACATACATACACCGTATAGGTGCAGCACAATGTGTTGTTTTAAAGCATCTGGCGTCGGTTTGAGAGGTTAGGTGTGTTTGAGAGGTGGTGAAATATAATGGAAAAAGACAATAATAGTAACATTATAATAATATTATTATCAGTGCAGTTGGTTGGTAAATGTTTTTGCATGATTAACTTGCATTAATTACTCATTAGATAGTTTCCCACCTTAACTATTTTCATCAAACCCCCTTGTCAGATCGTGGTCTGATTTATCCTTTTCATTTCTGAGACCTCGTTAATAATATTTTTACCGTGGTAGGTAGGCCGAGGTGGTTGCAAAGCTGGGTAGTTGTAATTGTGGACCACGCATGGGCTCAACCAAGGAAATCAATCTTCATAACTCCTCCTAGTGACTGCCGAACGTAGTGCAGGAGTAATTGTCTTCAAAAATAGAGTCCTGTACCACTATTATCAGACGTTGTGTTATTGTGCAAGAGTCAGGACTCATTTCCTATAGATTTTAGTTACGTTTTTGACTCGTGAAGTTTTTTAGTCTAGAACATGCAACGCCAAGACTGCATGTTTGCTTTGGGTTCTTTAACCTGACCGGGGACGTCCCGCCAAGTATCTGTCAAAATCCAGATGCTTGAGGGCAGGCGGATGAAACCACAGCATACAGCTCAACACGCAGCTCAACAATAAAAACCAAGCAGTAGCTGGTCTGATCCACATCTACTCAGACTAGTTGAAAATTAGGCAATTCAACTTATTGAATATGCTAAACTAAAGTCACACTGTCATGCATTAGTACCACACCCCTCATCATCTATATTGCATGCTGTGTTCAGTCTGCTAAACATGAATCCTTTAATAATCTGTGATGTTCATTTAGACATAATATGACTAATATGACTACAAAGAAAACTGCAGTGCCACAGAGCTCAAGTTTTAACTATTGAAAAGTCTCTTCGGTTGGCAATGCTCTGAATACTCATTACACTGTTTTTCTCACTCACTCACTCACTCACTCACTCACTCACTCACTCACTCACTCACTCACTCACTCACTTGTACACTGCCTTGTGTACAGTATTTGGCACTACTAAGCAGTTTGTTACATGCTGTCTGTTTATGTCTGTATGACTGTTTCCTCTCCTCCCCTCATTGGGATCCATGGGGATAGATGTGCTGTTTTAATTAAAGAACAACATTATCTTTATCTTTAGCTCCACTCCTCACTATAAGGCGTGCCTCCTCTCTCCAGCCCCACAACTAGAGAGAGAGGGCCTGTAGTGGCTCACCCAGCCCAACCTGGTCCTCACACTTGATGGCTTTTAATGGTGCGATTGTAAAACATCTTGTCACATGAGGGAGTTACAATGATGTTTTACAACCCCCAGTTTTCAAAGATGAGCCATAATATCACCCCCCCATAACTTTTAAACAGGCCTCTCTGTTTGCAAGGAGTTGCGTAACGCCAAAGACCATTCTTTTTAAATGCACATTATAACACGGTGTGTGTTCTGATGTGGCCCATAAAGTGGGCACTTAAGCACAAGGCCACAGAGATGGGGAAACACACACAGGCTGATGATGCCTTAATATGTGGGACTCAGAGATCAGGTCATTTAGCTTGGAACACACAGGGACCCTCTGAAAGCATCACAGTGTTACAGCTGGAGAGAGAGAGAGGGGGCAGATTAAACAGGCTAGTAGGAAGGAACAGGATATATAATATCTCATATTTATTCTGTCTCTCTCCATGTCAATTCATCAGTGCATCTTTTATGCAGAGATTTATTCATCTCTTCCTTTGGTTCCTTTTCTTTTATCAACGTTAGTCTTTAAATCCTGACCTGCGCGATGGTTGGCTGATGAAATGGCAGGAGCCTTGGCTGCTGAGAGGAGCACACAATTAAACAGGAATCATTTTAGAAATACTATCATGATATGGAACAAAGACGTGAATATCCATTTCCATGGAAGGGCGCAAGCGGCCCCCCTTCATCGGGTAACCCAATGGGATGCAGATCAGCCGAGGCAGGCAGACAGCCCCTTGTGTCCTCCTGCAATTCAGCCTGGTGATGACTAACACTCCTGTACATGGAGAGGCAGGTGGGAGATAGCCTACAATACGCTCACAACCATTGGCCACATCTTTTTTTCTTTCTGTCCATCTCTGAATTGATCAATTTGGCTCTTTTTCTTTTTTTCCCTTCCACTTAGGAACGGCAGAATCCCATAAAACCGCTCACTTACCGTGCAGGCGGCCCGGCTGGGAGAGGTCAGTGTTATCTAAACAGACCCATTGGGCTATTTGCTATAGCACCCTCCATCTGGGAGGAAGCAGGAGGAATCAGCCCATCACTTCAATCAGACACGCCAGCTACAAGCAGCACACAATGAATTGATAATGTTGAGCACAGAGGGATCACATCAGATGAAACCCTAAGAGAGAGGGAAATCGGGAGAGGGAGAGGAGGGGAGAGGAGAGGAGAGGAGAGGAGAAGGGGCGAGCAAGAGACAGAGGATGTGCGTGTGTCTGAGAGAGAGTTAAGTTATCGGTGTCTATTTTGCTTGTGTTGTTTGTTTACAGATGGAAACAAACAAGTGATTGTTGAAGGTGAGTAAATGGAGTGTGACAGTGTCCAGCAGTAAACAGTGAGCTTGGCAGCCTAGTGTGTGTGTGAGTGTGTGTGTATTACAGGGTGTAAGTGCATGTGGGGTAGATCTATAGATTCTGTACATAGATACTGTAGGTAAATACTATAGTTACTGCTGTGCAGATATACAGTGTAGATAGTGCTGTGTGTTCTCTCCCTGTGCAGGTCTACTGTATGTGGATGTGTGCCAGCCGTACAGTGGTTCTGGTGGAGTGCTTTGGCTCTTGGCTAGTTTCCTCTCAGTCCTCTGTCACCTTGAGTGCCGAACTGGGCCTGGTCCAGAGACTCCAGGCCAGGCCAGGCCAGGCTAGGCCAGGACAGGACAGCCAGGCCTCCCAGAAGGCAGTTTGTTGTGCAGCGTGTATGTGTGTCTGTGGTCCCTCCCCAGCCTCTGCCCTTTGACCACATTAACTCATGTTAACTCCTGCTCTCTTATGGGCTCATCTCTCATACTGCTCTTATCACCTGGAATCAAACATTAAAAGACTGATGTTCAGGAGGCGGGAGGAGGACAGAGAACCAGGTTCATCATAAAGACAAATGAAAATGAGGTAAGGGGGGGGGGTGAGTGGAGTGACAGAGAGAGATAGAGAGAGTGAGACAGGCTGAGTAGAATGAGAGGGCAGAACAACTGAGATCAAGATGAAAGGACAGACAGAGAAATACGAGAGAGGGAGAAAGGGGGAGAAACATGTAGGCGAAGACAAAGGAGCAAGTTGATTGATAAAGAGATAGGAAGAGAGCCGGGATATACAGTACAGGAAGACAATAGAGGAGCAGTGTTGGCAGTGTCTTCTTGTCCTGTGTGCTTCCTGTGAGTCCCAGGTTGACATATGAAAGAGGAGGTTGTGTTCGTTCAGCTCTGGGCAAACAGGCCATTTTACGAGACGCCTTTGCAATTACCTGTTACCTTGACTGTCCTGTTTTAAGAGCCTGGTGGCCTTGGAGTTACCTGGATACACCTGGAGGAGGGTGATAAAAGAGGCTCAGGACTGGAATAAAACTCCTATCACTGCACTCTAAGAGAGAGGACACTGCTAGCTGGCCCCATCTGTATGCCATGTCTGTACCATGGTCACTGGTGCCCAGAGTTTGTCCTCATCTCAACACAATTAAGCAAGATATAAGAGCTTTCTCTAACTTTTATCAGATTCTAATAGATATATGGTTTAGTTCTCCTTTCCCTTATATATTTCATAAGGCTCTTTGCCAATACTAGTGAGAGGTAGGAAAATATTTGATGTCCTTAGGATGAGCATTTAACATTCTCACCCCGTGCTCTGACCTTAAGGTGTGTATTTGCATGCGTACGTGTGAATGTGTGTGTGTGTGATTTTGCGCATCAGCACAGTGCATCTGTGTGTGTTTGTTCATGGAGCATTTAGTCCCAGTTAGATGGTCATAGCCCCCCCCCCCCCCCCACACACACACACACAAACACACACACTGTGTCATATTAGCAGTGTTTAAGCAGGACTGATCCAGGCCCATTTGACCTCCACCTTCTCCCTGACCTCCAGTTCTCTCCCTGGAGGGACCAAGCTAGGAAGGCTAAGGTGTGTGTGTGTGTGTGTGTGTGTGTGTGTGTGTGTGTGTATGTGTGTGTGTGTGTGTGTGTGTGTGTGTGTGTGTGAGTGTGTGTGTGTGGTGTGTGTGTGTGTGTGTGTGTGTGTGTGTGTGTGTGTGTGTGTGTGTGTGTGTGTGTGTGTGTGTGTGTGTGTGTGTGTGTGTGTGTGTGTGTGTGTGTGTGTGTGTGTGTGTGAAAGAGAGAAAGGGTTGTCTCTGGCTGTCTGACTCAAGAGCAAACACTGATGGTCAAACAGACAGCCCCCTCCACCCATTTTCTTGCATGCTCTTTCACTCTCTATCCCCCCTTCACCTCTCCACCCCTACCTCCCATGCTCCTTGGCCACCTAGCTCGATATAAGCTAAGTGCATCATGTAGTTCTATTGAGAGGCATGTGTGGAATGTACAAGTGGAACATGTATCTGTCAATCAATGGAGCAGACAGAATTGTGCACAAAAAGGTATAACATGAAGATCCCAATGTCCAGTATCATGTGCATTCCCTGCTGGGAGACTGACTGCCTTGAGTGCCTTGACCAACACAACAGGACCTGCCAATCATTTCTCCTATGGACAGTTTACTAGTGATTGGGACACAGAAAGGAAACAGCAGCAGCACAGTGAAGAACACAGTGGACGACCCCCCTGTTCTGTTTATCTGTGTTGTTATTGTTGAGGGTGAACAATGAGGTTCTTAATCAGTGGACCTCTTACCCTGCGCCTTCGCTGGGTCAAATGATGGCTAATGCTGCATTGTGCTTCCCCAATAGAATAAAATATATGTTTATGAAAAGGAGAATTCACCACAAAGGGTATCTTTGGATAAAGTCATATTTGTTTGTATCCCTTTTCCCCCTGGTCTGTGTAGAATGGCTTTCATGTGTGTGTAATTACCATATTTCATTACTGTGTTGGGTGTCACTGTTGGAGCATCAAAGCGATTGGCTCCCCGCATGTGCGGCCACCGCTGCCAGAGAAGTACACAACTATTTTTTTTTTAAAGAATAAATTTGCCTGCGCCTGTTTGTGAGTGCACTCTCCCCCTCAAGCTGCTGTCGATATCAAAGAGAAGCCATTCGGCTGGTGAAGTGCCCCTTGTGCTGAATAATAAAGCAGTGCATCGTCGCAAAAACCTGTGAAACACAACACTCTCACCTTCTCCTCTCCCTCTACCTTGTACACACACTGTCCTTTTCTCCCTCGCTCTCACCTCCTCAAAACACACACTCACATGTCGCAAAACAGTCATCTCAATGGAAACACGGCCATGTTGTAGGGCCAACAGCCACTTCCATAGTGCTTTGAGTTGCCATGTGTATCCATAACATAAACGTATGGAAACAGTCAAAACAATAGGAACAATGTAGTATATAATATACTGTATTTCATTTGTCCCTGTTTCTCTTTGGGTTGGTCTTAGGGCCATGCTTGCACCTGACTATAAACCCATTGAACTCAGTTGTACTGCTACAGTATGGATTAAGCCTTGCAGAGACAAGATTAGTAGTTTCTAGTCATGTCCTATAGTATACTAGGAGTCTTGTTTCCCCATCTGCAGTGTGCCTCAGCATCCTTCATCAGAGGGATTATCTTTTAGAGGGCAGCTATCTATCCGAGGGCAAGTCCACTTTGTTTTCCAAAGCTTTATTGCTGATGTCTTGACAGAAGTTAAGTTGATAGAAATGCTATATTTTCTTACTTTACCTTACTATATACAATTCATCATACTAAATGGATGAAGCATTCCATATATGTATCAGTCACTATTGGTTTAACACCTTTGTGTAAAAGGTGATTGTTAACGGCAATATGTATCAATTGTATGTGTTGTGTTTTAATTGTGCCATAGTTGTAGAATCAAAACCCATCCATTTGATATGCTCTTAGCAGCTCCTGATGCCTTGGCTTCTGGGATTTCTACTATGTACAGGTTCATACAAGGGAAACAATTTGAAATGTGAACATACAATAATTGGTGTGTCTGTCTTTTGTGTATTTTCCTTCCTTTCAATTTATTACCACAACTCACAAACTATAACCTTAATAGAAGCAACATGGTGTTGATTTCTAAGGTCCTTGATGGAAGACCTTGGACTGGATAACAATTGCTTTCTTATCTCTCTCTTCCAACATGCTGCTTTCAATTGGTTCCTGCAAGCACCTAAAGGTCCTCACAAGGCAAACACACCACTAAGCTTTTTTGTTTGATTTGTAATCCTTTTACCAGAGGTGATTTTTAACAACTTCCTCATCCCCCTCCAGTCAAGTCAACTCAGTCTGGTGCATGATCCATTGCAGCCCACCTCGGCCCTGGGCCCTGGCGAGCCTTAACCTTGGAGCCCCCCCCCCCCCCCCCCTCCCAACCTTCCAGGAAGTGTGTGGAGAGGGGGAGTGGAGCCAAGGGTGGAGGTGTGTGGAGAGGGGGAGTGGGGCCAGGGGTGGAGGTGTGTGGAGAGCGGGAGTGGGGCCAGGGGTGGAGGTGTGTGGAGAAAGCAAGGACCTGCCACATTATATGCTTTAACATGACTGGCAAATCCACCGCGGTTAAACAAACTTAACCTTCATTTGTGAAACGGTGCAAATCAAAGAGCAAAAAACGACTTGTGCTGGTAATTACCGCTGGGGGAGAGCAACAGGGGAAGGAAGGATGGAGGGAGGAGAGAAAGGGGAGCGCCGGGAGATAGAGGGGGAGAATTCAAAAAGAAGGGGAATCATTTAAGGTGAAGAAGAATTTTTAATGAGTTTGCCCAGAAATTGATTTTCAGCTGTAATCTTTTATTTATATGCAGACTGATCTCCCTCCTGGGCAGTATGAGGGTCAGTCCTGTGTGAACTCTGTCAGGACCCCCACTCTGTCAAACAACACCCCAAAGCACAGGGAAAATTGTATTTTAGCAAAGGCAAACATTGTCCTGTCTTGGATTAAGGGGCGAAATAGCTGTTTATTTTTTAAAACTTGTTCCCCTCTCTCCATCATGCCAGAAACTTTGTGTGTAGGAAGTTGAAATTGGAACAAAGTTTAGACAGTTATCATAATTTATTATCCAATGAATATTAATGGGGTTAGAGTGTCATTTGAGCATCTCAATTAGGTGAAGGGGATTTAGTCAGCAAGCAACCACCATCAGAACAACTTGGTATAATGGCTGTGGCAGTTAGGATACTACTTGTGAAGGAGTGGCTTTCACTAGAAGCATTCACACTGTTATACTTGATTTGTATTATAAGTTATTGGGAATTGTACTTTATTGAGTGAGTTGTGATTGTGTTTTGTATCTTTCATGTTGCATCAATTCATAGCAGCTTATTGTGCTACTTCTTTATCTTTCATTTGACAAAAGTGTATGTTTGCTGCCAATTTGAACAGGTGTCTCTCAATAAAAATATTTCCTAACTCAAATGGATTTCAATCTCAAATGGAATGTTACACATTTTCATATGATCCTAGTCTCATAAAGAATGGAATAGATGGATCATCTGGTTTGTTTACTATATGGTGAAACACGTTGCAGTCAACCAATGCTCTGTTCGTTAGATTTGTTTAAACTATTATGATATCGATTAAGAATGCATATTTTGGAATAGATATGAAGCCTATCTGTGCTCCAATATCTATCTATATGCCTCACATTCAGCATTGATAAACAACATTCAACACATTCAACAATGTCTGTTATTACTCGGACTTGTTCCCATGTATTAGCAAAGCCATATTTCCAGTAAATACAGGACGACATGGGTCTAGTATTTTGGGTTTCCGTCCTATAACAGATGGCTGCAGTGCAAGGCTCTGTTAGGTGAATTAAAAGCAGCCGGTGTACAGAACTAGAGGAATATCCAGCAACAATATGCATGAGTCATATAGGTCAACGTGGACTTCGGGAATGACTGAATGTGTGACAATAACTACATGAAAATGATAATAAATGAATGAATGAATAAATAAATAACATGTTTCATATAAATAGACAGGCTTTGCCTAGATAAGGGTTGAGGCTATGCATAATATTATACTGTCCCATTGAAATAAGAACGTTTTAATCACCGTTGTGTATTTTGTAGGTGAAACGGTGCTCCCACAATTCAGAAAATGAACTAACCTCTCTTTTCCTTGCATAGGCCTATACTGTATGATGATTGCTCACATTAGGCAATATTAGTCAGGAACCTGTCACATGGAATTGACAGTTTGAACAAAGAAACAAAGACATAACGATCCTTTTGTTTTATTCTGCACAAAAAACTGACTTTAACAAATGAAATACCAAAGGTAAAAATACATCTAAAGAGCGGTAGCCTACTCTGGTAGATGCAGTGTGGAATAGGACTACACTGTAAAACATGTTTTAATACTCTTTGGATCAAACCAAAAAAATATCGTCAACTGGTTACAAGTCAATGAGTTTCGTTTTCTCAACTAGAAAAAATTATAATAGTTTTTTAACCAGCCTGCCAACAATAACCAAATTAATTTAACCACTGAAATTGTGTTTCGATTTTCAAATCAAATGAGACGTCTAAATAAATAAAGGCATTGTGAGATTTACACTGAATCTGATTAGATAAAATAACATGACTCCAGTGAAAATACGACAATCCTAGTTTCTAGTTTTCAAAGTGCTATGTATATATATATATATATATATATATATATATAAACTAATCACTTAGCTTTGTTTGAGTTCTTTGAATAGTCAACTCACTGTCACCATCGCCACCTGTTGTAGACTAGCCTGCTGCAGAAAAATAACATATTGTGCTAAAGCCTACACTGTTGGAAATTCCACATAATATATATAATACGGTGACTACATAAAAGCTAACCAGAGCGTTGCTGAAAGTGGTGGGAGCAGCAGAAGTGTCCATGACCATGGAGTCTTTATTGGTTTCATATTGGAGATTGAGCGTTTTGTGATTTTAGTTTTTTGTTTAAGCCGCTGTTGCCACCTGGTGGTGAAAGTGGAAGCATGCCGTGTAACTTGATGACAATCCCTGCATTCCAATATGAACCAGTAGAGGGCAGTGAATTCACTTCTTGGAGAATTCTCCTTTACGTTTTCTGTAGGTCAAAGCTTACCTTTATATTAGCGCACCGTGCTTGAAATGGAACTGGCATTAGTATTGACATGCAGGCCTAGAGAAATAGGAACTCCAACTTGAGTGAATTTCCAAAAGTTAATTTTTCTAGGAATCATCAAATGCAAGAAAATATACTCTTCGAGAAATAATAAATATACAATATTTCTTTATGAACAAAATGCACAATTTACAAAAACGTCCAATGTGTGCTCCACGTCCTATGTCTTTAAGATATCAGACCTTATTACAGAGTTATAGCTGTTGTTATAGTGATTAGTATGTCTATTCTCATCATTAATATCAATATTATTCATAATAATAACATTTATTATTATTATTTATCATATTGCTGTCTTGTGATTTTAAGACTTGGCCTCTACAACTGACAACTTCATAATATGGATGTCGTATATACAGTATCTTCCATTAGTTTTCTGATAGAGACGTTTATCTATTTGTCATGTTTGAAAGTTATTCCACACAGTGTGAGTTGAAATAACTCTTCACAGACTGATCCTGCTCCCTTCACAGAAGCCTGAAGACGGACAGCTCTGTCTCAGAAGTCCTTGGTGTGTCTGTCTGCTGTCCTCTACCCTCATATCCATGTCTACATGTTCTATGTTCTATGTTCCATGCCCATAGCAGTTTATTTCCACCTCCAGTTCCCATTTGCAGAATCTTTATATGTAGATCTTTGTATTTTCTAGGGTTGTTGGCACATAACGGTGCTCAGGTATAGAGAAAGTGTGAGTTGTTGTCTGTGGAGAGAGCTCCACCATGTGGTCAGGAGGTGAACAGCAGGTGCGAGGTGAGTAACGTTAGTAGGCAGGTGAGGGCGTGGGTGATGCCGAGGGTGTACTCGGCTGAGCTGGGGGTGGGCAGCGCTGAGGGTGAGGCCTGGCTGGGGGGTTCCACTGGAGGGTAGAGGCCTGTCCTCCTCCTCTGCTCCTGGTGGGTGAGGAGAGGCTCCACCGTCACATAGCCATTGGTTATCCTCACATTAGGCTGAGGAGTTGTGGTGCTGGAGGGTGAGAGAACAAGATCAGTCAGGTTAACAGGAACACTGTGGTAGAGCTTGTTAAAGTCTCTTGCTGTGTGAGTGTCCATCATGTCCTATGAGTGTGCAGTTGCACTGTCTGCTACTCTTCATTTGATGCTATTTTCTGTTGTCATTGAATGGTTTCAATAAATACCTAGAGACAGTGGTAGAGCTTGTTAAAGTCTCTTGCTGTGTGAGTGTCCATCATGTCCTATGAGTGTGAGTGTATTGGTTCTCTTCTTCTCTCACCCGTCACCGATGCGGACCCACAGGTCACTGAAGAGGCGTGGGCGGCCATGGCTGCGGTGGGCCTTCTGGGGGCGCTTGTGTCTCCCAAACTCCTCTAGCTGGCTCAGGCTGTCTGGCAGCAGCATGTGGGGTAGCTCCTCATCCTCCAGCTCCTCCAAACCATCCAGGCTACCATCCAGGTCTGAGGGGCTGGTCACCCAGTCATAGGGAGAAGTTGTACCTGCATCGGAGCCCCCATCGCTGGGGTTCTCTGTTGGTTCTCTGTGGAACAGAACACTATATGCTTATTAAATATCATAGCACTATGGTATAGACCTGGCTATATGTTCACTCATCACTAGAATAGATTAAAGATAACAGAACAATGTTGGTGAGCAGTTTAAGCATATTATGTCAGATATTTTAGGCAGGTTCTTGTATGCTATGTATGCTGTGTGTGAATGTGTAATGGTGTGTGGTTTAAGGTCACCTGTCCACCACGGTGCTCTCTAGTCTATCTATATGGTCCAAAGGGTTTTGAACTTCAAACAGGGACATAATGCCCTCTGTGCTTGTAAAAAGTTGACTAAGTGTCTAAACAAGCCACAAGGGAGGAAGCTGTAACCCATGTGGAGGCTTGTCTGAGTGACATCTGCCCCAACCACCCTGACAACTCAATACCTTAGAAATTCCTCCTTACCATATTCATTTCATTGAAGTAGTCACTAATGTAACGGTCGGATAGGTGAAAGTAAGGGTTCTATTACATTGCTTTGATCAACACAATCATGTGCGAGCAGGAAAGGAGGAAGTTAGAATAGATTTCAAAAGTATTGAAACACGGCCCTACACTAATCCACAAGGAGTTCATTCTTTACCTGTCCTTCCCTATCTGGTTACCGGTAGTTGCCTGTAGGCACAGATATAGGATCAGAAAACCCCAAACCCCATATACCTCAACATCTAGAGGAAACTTCTTCCTACTATGTATATGAAGGGTCATATTGCTTTCCCATCAGTAAACACCCTGGAGGTTTGACATCATAATGAGGCCCCAGGTCCAGACAACACAGTGCTCAGTTCTGTGTTTGCCAGTGTTACACTGACTACAGTGGCTGGCTGCTATAGCCACTCTACACTGAGTCACTTTTTCCTTCTGTCATAATATCTCTATTGAGCAGAGAACATGTGATGCCTCTGGGTTCAGAGACCCAGTTTTGAGGTCTACACTTGATAAACACCCGACAAGCTTCCTGATGTATTGTGTTGCTGTGTCACCTCATATCAGAGAGCACAACATGCTTTGAGGGGTTTTGTGTTTTTGTGTTTCGACCACAATCAGTCCACTTGTCAGTTTTTGAAACAGAACTGCTGTGGCCTTCAGCTCGGCTGGGGCTGGGCCTGGGCCTGCTCTGTGTATGAGCCAGGAAGGAACGGTTTGGTTACAGCTGGAATTTGCAGTGGGGAAGTGAGTTTGTAAAAGCAGTGGCTGGATGGGAGGTTTTACTGTAGCTCTGTTTTATGCGATTTCCCTTGTTGTTCCTAATTGTTCCATTTTCACCCTGGTTCATGTGAGTCTTGTAACCATTAGCGCTGCTATTTTAATGGGCCCAACCTGCTCGGCCCTTGGATCACCCCCCCCCCCCAAGTCCTCCTGCTGCTGCCTGCCTGTTCAGGGTGGGAGAGTTCACGGGAGACTGGGGGCTGGTTTGCGTGAGGAGATGCAGCACCCCTCTCCAGGAGGCAAATGGTTGAGGCCTTTCTATGAGGTAGCCATGCCAAGGGGTAGCAAGGAGCAGGCTGGCCCACCTCTCACAGCTGGCAGGGTGAGGGAGTGAGGGTTGGGGGAATCAAAGGATTCCTACTTAGCTGAGTTCTGGTTGTAATGGTGTACTACATATACTGAAACATGTGTGCTACATTTAGCACATCTGTGGGGGTCAATTAGTACATGTAATGTGTTTCTGCTCTGGAGTGAACATGGTTGATGTGGGATTGTAAAGTTATGGAGTAACTTGTGACTGTGTTTGTGAGAGAGTTCATATGAATTAGTGCTCAATGCCCATACACACATGTATCAATGTGTGTGTTTGTGTTAGTGTGTAAACAACACTGTAGTCTGTGTGTGTATGCATTTGGGTTGTAGCCCTGCTGCGTGGCGGGGTGTGTCTCTGTACTCACTCTGGGATTGGTTCCTGGTAGTGTGATGGTGTGTGCACCACCTCATAGCCCTCCTGTCTCAGGATGTCCAACACACTGTGGTTCCCCAGGAAGTGACCTAACAGGAAACACAACAGGTCAGTTCACATCTCAGATAGGGCCCTGAGTTTTTCCTGATCAGGCAATGTGGTCCAGAAAATGTCTCTTTAGTAATGATGACAGATGGTTACATGACACTCTAGTCTGAATCAGAGGTCTGAGGAGACATGATAGTCTCTAGTCTGAATCAGAGGTCTGAGGAGACATGATAGTCTCTAGTCTGAATCAGAGATCTGAGGAGACATGATAGTCTCTAGTCTGAATCAGAGGTCTGAGGAGACATGATAGTCTCTAGTCTGAATCAGAGGTCTGAGGAGACATGATAGTCTCTAGTCTGAATCAGAGGTCTGAGGAGACATGATAGTCTCTAGTCTGAATCAGAGGTCTGAGGAGACATGATAGTCTCTAGTCTGAATCAGAGGTCTGAAGAGACATGATAGGCTCTAGTCTGAATCAGAGGTCTGAGGAGACAAGATACTCTAGTCTGAATCAGAGGTCTGAAGAGACATGATAGTCTCTAGTCTGAATCAGAGGTCTGAGGAGACATGATAGTCTCTAGTCTGAATCAGAGGTCTGAGGAGACATGATAGTCTCTAGTCTGAATCAGAGATCTGAGGAGACATGATAGTCTCTAGTCTGAATCAGAGGTCTGAGGAGACTTAATAGTCTCTAGTCTGAATCAGAGGTCTGAGGAGACATGATAGTCTCTAGTCTGAATCAGAGGTCTGAGGAGACATGATAGTCTCTAGTCTGAATCAGAGATCTGAGGAGACATGATAGTCTCTAGTCTGAATCAGAGATCTGAGGAGACATGATAGTCTCTAGTCTGAATCAGAGGTCTGAGGAGATATGATAGTCTCTAGTCTGAATCAGAGGTCTGAGGAGACATGATAGTCTCTAGTCTGAATCAGAGGTCTGAGGAGACATGATAGTCTCTAGTCTGAATCAGAGGTCTGAAGAGACATGATAGTCTCTAGTCTGAATCAGAGGTCTGAGGAGACATGATAGTCTCTAGTCTGAATCAGAGGTCTGAGGAGACATGATAGTCTCTAGTCTGAATCAGAGGTCTGAAGAGACATGATAGTCTCTAGTCTGAATCAGAGGTCTGAGGAGACATGATAGTCTCTAGTCTGAATCAGAGGTCTGAGGAGACAAGATACTCTAGTCTGAATCAGAGGTCTGAGGAGACATGATAGTCTCTAGTCTGAATCAGAGGTCTGAGGAGACATGATAGTCTCTAGTCTGAATCAGAGGTCTGAGGAGACATGATAGTCTCTAGTCTGAATCAGAGATCTGAGGAGACATGATAGTCTCTAGTCTGAATCAGAGGTCTGAGGAGACTTGATAGTCTCTAGTCTGAATCAGAGGTCTGAGGAGACATGATAGTCTCTAGTCTGAATCAGAGGTCTGAGGAGACATGATAGTCTCTAGTCTGAATCAGAGATCTGAGGAGACATGATAGTCTCTAGTCTGAATCAGAGATCTGAGGAGACATGATAGTCTCTAGTCTGAATCAGAGGTCTGAGGAGATATGATAGTCTCTAGTCTGAATCAGAGGTCTGAGGAGACATGATAGTCTCTAGTCTGAATCAGAGGTCTGAGGAGACATGATAGTCTCTAGTCTGAATCAGAGGTCTGAAGAGACATGATAGTCTCTAGTCTGAATCAGAGGTCTGAGGAGACATGAAAGTCTCTAGTCTGAATCAGAGGTCTGAAGAGACATGATAGTCTCTAGTCTGAATCAGAGATCTGAGGAGACATGATAGTCTCTAGTCTGAATCAGAGATCTGAGGAGACATGATAGTCTCTAGTCTGAATCAGAGATCTGAGGAGACATGATAGTCTCTAGTCTGAATCAGAGGTCTGAGGAGATATGATAGTCTCTAGTCTGAATCAGAGGTCTGATGAGACAGGGCAGAGCCTGTTATGGTGGCAGTGAGACCATCCTTAGTTCCTAACACATATTGGCCCTTGATCATTCACTACACTTGTTCCTAATGACCCCATATTGTAGTGCACTCTGCTCCTGGCCCCCTTCCCCAAACCCCCTGTGTGTATATATGTGTGTGTGTTTGTGTGTGTGTGTGTGTGTGTGTGTGTGTGTGTGTATGTGTGTGTGTGTGTGTGTGTGTGTGTGTGTGTGTGTGTGTGTGTGTGTGTGTGTGTGTGTGTGTGTGTGTGTGTGTGTGTGTGATTCCTTCACTCTGACATCAAACAGACATGCCCCAGCCCCACTCTGATGAAAGCTGTTTTATTCCTCTCTACAGTTGATAATCCCAGGTGTCACTCAACCCAGCAATAAGGCCTAATGCTCTCTGACATCACCCCCTCAGCACGCTCCTCCAGCTTATTAACAGCACGCTGACAATCTTCAAGCTCCCTAGCTCGCCAGCTTTTTCAGACCCTCTATTTTATTATTATGATTTTTCTGATCATTCCTGAAGGAGAAAAAAGCGGTACTACACTTTCTTGGCGGCGGAGTTCAAAGGCTGCGTTGGGATTGGCATGATGAGAGAGGAGAGGCTACCGCAGAGTGTCGGCCAGATCAGACGGCCAGATTACAGCACTCTCCCTCCCCCACACCAGGCCCCTCCAGAGGAGAGAGAGGAGAGAGGAGAGAGGAGGGAGGTGGGGGGATGTCGCAGGAAGGCCAAGAAGATCATCAGGGACCTCAGCTACCCGAGCCACGGCCTGTTCTCCCCGCTTCCATCAGTCAGACGCGGGCAGTACAGGAGCATCATGGCTGAAACTAACAGACTGACCAATAACTTCTACACCCAGATCATCAGGCTGCTGAATAGCCACCACCCCGATGGACATTCAATAGCTACCACTACTCCTAGCCCCCTCCACTCCGCCTTTCTACTCCTCTCCTCCTCTCTCCTGTCCTCTCCTGTCCTCTCCACAGCTGAAGGCTGCTCCCAGAATGGACGCTGACAGCTTCAATGACCCTCATGTCTGTGTAAAGCAGATATTTCATTCATTTCAGCTATGAAGCCCTTTTGCGGTCAGTGAAAAAAAGCCCTGTGATTCCTCCTGTGAGGTCAAGCTGTCTGATGTGTCTTGTTTATTTTGTCTCTGTTTGATGTCATACATAAACAGTCTGAACCGAGTTCTTACTGAGGCGTACGGTTACCACAGGCAGAGGAAGTCATTTAGTCTGGTCCGGGGTATGTGTGGGATGAATTAGAAGTGTGTGTGTGTGTGTGTGTGTGGTCATCTCTCTTCCTGGCCACCAGACAGCCACAGAGTTAAGGACTGTAGCCAGCAACACACACCTGCTACAGGGGGCCAAGTGTAGCCTCCTGTCTGTCTGGTCTGTCTCTCTCAGAGGGAATGTTTCTGACTCTAGAGACCATTAGTGGAGCTAGAAAATACATTTCTGATATCTCGCATTCTTCTCTCTTTCTTGATTTGTCAGGGTGCTTTCACGGATCCCCTGTATGAGCCTGGAGCTTTAGGTATCCTGATCCACGCTACAAAGCATGTGTGAAACGCAAACGAACCCAGGCTGAAACGAATCCTGGACCCGTGTGAGTAACGGTTCCAAAATCCAGGACAAGAGTACCAGGTATTGTGACGCGGCAGTGCGAGCCGCGCTGTAAACTAGCTAGCTTGCTAACGTTATGTAGAATGTGCATCTCTCAAATCACACCCTGAAACAGTTATTTACAGGTCTTGTAAAAGCAAAACATAGTTTGTAGAATAAAATAAAAAAAATGCTTCAGGAAACCGAACGAGGTTTCCAAATTGCATATGTAAAAACGCACTCAATCCCTCACCCACACCCAAAAAACCCACACATGCAAACAAACATTCAAACACACCTGCAACACACACAAACACACACAGTCAATAGCCACATATTCAGCCTCTTTCTCTCCCCATCCCTCTCACCTCTATAGTAGCGTGTGTCTGGTTGCCACCCAGGCTGAGGGCTTTGTGGGCCTGACTCCAGCCGTGTCAGCACCTCATTCCTCCCTCAGCCCATCCTCGCCTTGCTCCACTCCTCCCTCCATCCCTCCCTCTACCCATCCCTGCACCCTGTCAATATAGTCAAGCGACGCTGAATGGTGAGTGGACATACGGATAATCCCTCTACTATAGAGAGTGATGTGGATAGGGACAGGCAAGTGGGAGAGGGAGGCTGTACCAGTGTAAGAAGGAGGGATCCATGCTCTCAAAGCATGGGCAGGCAGGCTGGCTGGTGGACACCTGAGGTGGAGGAGGGGGACGATGGCGTAGACCTCTACACACAGAACACATGCTGGCCGCTGTTACTATGCTGCAAACAAACACAAGCTGTTGCTTCACAGGCTGTGGAACAACAGACCGTGAAAAAAAGGGAGAGGACAAGAGAAGAGAGGGATGAGGAGAGAGACAAAGGGGTGATGATGGAATGGAAACAAACCACACAAATCTGGACTCCGAGAAAAAAAGTTGGCCAAGGAAAAGAAGGATGCATTCCTCTACCCTAATTGGAAATATGAGTGCTATCTGATGCATGTGTGTGTGCGCGTTCACAACGTGCAAGTGTGTGTGTGTGTGTGTGTGTATATATGTGGGTATGCGTGTGTATGCATGCAATCTTGTGTGTGGGCACGTACATGCATGTGAGTGTGTACCTGCCTCTGTAGAGATGCTTGGGGAAGTCCCTGTCTGACTCACTGCCAGAGTGCTATCAGCCCCTTCCACATGGTGAGAATGAGTAATGTAACACAGTTTTAATAACTCCAGCATCCCTGCACTGTAACCCTGGGTGTACATGTATACTTCTACAGTACCAGCTCATCTATAAATCACCTCCCAGCCTTCTAGTCAACAAACCGGGGGAGAGAAATTCTAGCCGTAGTGCATCTGAACTAGCTGAACCATGGTGTTGAACAGAGCAGCTCTCGCTTGACGTGGAAATCTAAAGGAAGGAATCAGGAAATTCCACCCTGAAGCTCTCAGGCTCTGTTTTAGTAGTGGGATTAATGGGAATCAGGAGTGCTTCCCCTCCTTACCCCTCCTCATCCCTTTCTCCTCCCCTCCTCCCCTTCATAATGATTTCATTTCCTATGCATGCAGCCCAATAAGTGCTTCCACCGGTGGGGTGTGATGACCGATGACCGGGAACGTTCGTGTCCCAGTTCTGGTTCCCTAATGCATCAAGACACCATCGGCCATTTTTATATGTATAACATGGAATGATTCCTTGGCTAATAGCACCCTTCTACAACTGTTTATTTAAGACAACACACATCACATCTTGACTACCCCCCGTAGAGGGGGTGAGACCCTCTGAATGCCATTACCGGTGGGGTGTGATGACCAATGATTGTGAACGGTCGTGTCCCGGTCCAGGTCCCCTAAATACTTATTTACCCCCTGTAGGTCAAGCCCTTTTATGCTGCATACTCAGAGACACACAGCCTGACCATGGCAACCTTGGCTCTGCACCACATGGACTATGTCAGGACCACTGTAGGGGCCAGTGGTTTTCTGTAGGAACATTTAAAGTGTTTCCTGCTGGCATTACATATTTAGACTGTCTGTATGCTCTCACTCTGTGTCTGCCAGACCCCACAGGCTACAGTCACTGCTGCTACACTGCTGTGTGTGAACCTCCCCTGGCAGACAGAGACAGAGAGAGGGAGGGAGGAGAGAAGGAGCGAGAGAGACTGCGGAAGAAGGGAGATGAAAGACGGAGGTAAGGCAAGAGAAAAGATCGTGAGGAGGGGGAGACGGGGATTTGCTGGGCTAGGCCTGTGGTGGGGTTAAAACATTTAGTGAAAATTGCCCCCTCAGTTTGTTTTTGTTGCTGACAGCTGAGGTCTTAACTCCTTCTCTGCTAGGACAGGACGGGAGGGGGAGGGCAGCTGGCAGGCGTCTGGAGAAAGGCTCCTTTCTTACACACACAGACACACAGACAGACACACACACACATGCTGACGGTAGCTATGCTGTGCATGAATGTGATGGAAGCCATGGCATCCTCATAGACCCCCACTCAAAGGTCTCTTTATCGCTCTCATCTCATTCCTGCTCCAACTTTCATCATTTCATTTCCTCTCCTCCACCCTTCACCCCCTCATCCCTCTTTATTGCAACAAGTCCCTCTGCTACATGTTAGATACATTTGTAGCTCTCAGATCAGCTGATACATAGTAATTAATGACAGACTTTAGACAAATTGTGTAAAGAATTGCAAGTGTAATGGACCTTGTGTGTCTGTGTGCATTTGTATGTCTGTGCAATACATGCAACGTGTGCCGGTATGTGTGACAAAGAGGATGTGTGTGTTTGTATTAGCTAGAGGAGAGTTATGGAGATGGAGTGAGTGTACTAGTGTCAGTGCAATGTGGCGTAGCAGCCATTAGTGCTGAATGAGCTGTGATATGTTGTTCCAGAGGCTAATGAAGCATGTAATCTACCAGCAGACTAATGAGCCCTACTGATCTAATTAGAGCTGCCTGGGATCAACACCAGCACACAGGCTAATGCTAAGCTAACACGTCAGGGCCTGAGAGGGACAGAGAGAGGGGCTGAGAGAGGCTACAGGACAGCCAGAGAGAGGGACAGAGGCTACGGGCCTTACAGAGAGAGGGGCTGAGAGAGGCTACAGGACAGCCAGAGAGAGGGACAGAGGCTACGGGCCTTACAGAGAGAGGGGCTGAGAGAGGCTACAGGACAGCCAGAGAGAGGGACAGAGGCTACAGGCCTGACAGAGAGAGGGTCTGAGAGAGGATACAGGCCTGACAGAGAGAGGGACTGAGAGAGGATACAGGCCTGACAGAATGAGGGGCTGAGAGAGGCTACAGGCCTGACAGAATGAGGGGCTGAGAGAGGCTACAGGCCTGACAGAATGAGGGGCTGAGAGAGGCTACAGGCCTGACAGAATGAGGGGCTGAGAGAGACTACAGGCCTGCCAGAGAGAAGGACAGAGGTTATGGGCCTGACAGAGAAAGGGGCTGAGAGAGGATACAAGCCTGACAGAGAAAGGGGCTGAGAGAGGACACAGGCCTGCCAGAGAGAGGGGCTGAGAGAGGATACAGGCCTGACAGAAAGAGGAACTGAGGATACAGGCCTGACAGAAAGAGGGACTGAGGCTACAGGCCTGACAGAGAAAGGGGCTGAGAGGATACAGGCCTGACAGAAAGAGGAACTGAGGATACAGGCCTGACAGAAAGAGGAACTGAGGATACAGGCCTGACAGAAAGAGGAACTGAGGATACAGGCCTGACAGAGAGAAGGACAGAGGTTATGGGCCTGACAGAGAAAGGGGCTGAGAGAGGCTACAGGCCTGACAGAGAGAGGGTCTGAGGCTACAGGCCTGACAGAGAGAGGGGCTGAGAGAGGATACAGGCCTGACAGAATGAGGGGCTGAGAGAGGCTACAGGCCTGACAGAATGAGGGGCTGAGAGAGGCTACAGGCCTGCCAGAGAGAAGGACAGAGGTTATGGGCCTGACAGAGAAAGGGGCTGAGAGAGGATACAAGCCTGACAGAGAAAGGGGCTGAGAGAGGACACAGGCCTGCCAGAGAGAGGGGCTGAGAGAGGCTACAGGCCTGACAGAGAGGGACTGAGAGAGGATACAGGCCTGACAGAGAAAGGGGCTGAGAGAGGACACAGGCCTGCCAGAGAGAGGGGCTGAGAGAGGCTACAGGCCTGACAGAGAGAGGGACTGAGAGAGGATACAGGCCTGACAGAGAGAGGGGCTGAGAGAGGATACAGGCCTGACAGAGAGAGGGACTGAGAGAGGATACAGGCCTGACAGAAAGAGGGACTAAGAGAGGCTACAGGCCTGACAGAGAGAGGGACTGAGAGAGGATACAGGCCTGACAGAGAGAGGGACTGAGAGAGGATACAGGCCTGACAGAGAGAAGGACAGAGGTTATGGGCCTGACAGAGAGAGGGACTGAGAGAGGATACAGGACTGACAGAATGAGGGACTGAGAGAGGATACAGGCCTGACAGAGAGAGGGACTAAGAGAGGCTACAGGCCTGACAGAGAGAGGGACTGAGAGAGGATACAGGCCTGACAGAGAGAGGGGCTGAGAGAGGATACAGGCCTGACAGAAAGAGGGACTAAGAGAGGCTACAGGCCTGACAGAGAGAGGGACTGAGAGAGGATACAGGCCTGACAGAATGAGGGACTGCGAGAGGATACAGGCCTGACAGAGAGAGGGGCTGAGAGAGGATACAGGCCTGACAGAGAGAGGGGCTGAGAGAGGATACAGGCCTGACAGAGAGAGGGGCTGAGAGAGGATATAGGCCTGACAGAGAGAGGGGCTGAGAGAGGATATAGGCCTGACAGAGAAAGGGGCTGAGAGAGGACACAGGCCTGCCAGAGAGAGGGGCTGAGAGAGGCTACAGGCCTGACAGAGAGAGGGACTGAGAGAGGATACAGGCCTGACAGAAAGCGGAACTGAGGCTACAGGCCTGACAGAGAGAAGGACAGAGGTTATGGGCCTGACAGAGAGAGGGTCTGAGAGAGGCTACAGGCCTGACAGAAAGAGGAACTGAGGCTACAGGCCTGACAGAGAGAAGGACAGAGGTTATGGACCTGACAGAGAAAGGGGCTGAGAGAGGATACAAGCCTGACAGAGAAAGGGGCTGAGAGGATACAGGCCTGACAGAAAGAGGGGCTGAGAGGATACAGGCCTGCCAGAGAGAGGGGCTGAGAGAGGCTACAGGCCTGACAGAGAGAGGGACTGAGAGAGGATACAGGCCTGACAGAGAAAGGGGCTGAGAGAGGACACAGGCCTGCCAGAGAGAGGGGCTGAGAGAGGCTACAGGCCTGACAGAGAGAGGGACTGAGAGAGGATACAGGCCTGACAGAGAGAGGGGCTGAGAGAGGATACAGGCCTGACAGAGAGAAGGACTGAGAGAGGATACAGGCCTGACAGAAAGAGGGACTAAGAGAGGATACAGGCCTGACAGAGAGAGGGACTGAGAGAGGATACAGGCCTGACAGAGAGAGGGACTGAGAGAGGATACAGGCCTGACAGAGAGAAGGACTAAGAGAGGATACAGGCCTGACAGAGAGAGGGACTGAGAGAGGATACAGGCCTGACAGAGAGAGGGTCTGAGAGAGGATACAGGCCTGACAGAAAGAGGAACTGAGGCTACAGGCCTGACAGAGAGAGGGGCTGAGAGAGGATACAGGCCTGACAGAATGAGGGGCTGAGAGGATACAGGCCTGCCAGAGAGAGGGGCTGAGAGAGGCTACAGGCCTGACAGAGAGAGGGACTGAGAGAGGATACAGGCCTGACAGAGAAAGGGGCTGAGAGAGGACACAGGCCTGCCAGAGAGAGGGGCTGAGAGAGGCTACAGGCCTGACAGAGAGAGGGACTGAGAGAGGATACAGGCCTGACAGAGAGAGGGGCTGAGAGAGGATACAGGCCTGACAGAGAGAAGGACTGAGAGAGGATACAGGCCTGACAGAAAGAGGGACTAAGAGAGGATACAGGCCTGACAGAGAGAGGGACTGAGAGAGGATACAGGCCTGACAGAGAGAGGGACTGAGAGAGGATACAGGCCTGACAGAGAGAAGGACTAAGAGAGGATACAGGCCTGACAGAGAGAGGGACTGAGAGAGGATACAGGCCTGACAGAGAGAGGGACTGATAGAGGATACAGGCCTGACAGAGAAAGGGGCTGAGAGAGGACACAGGCCTGCCAGAGAGAGGGGCTGAGAGAGGCTACAGGCCTGACCGAGAGAGGGACTGAGAGAGGATACAGGCCTGACAGAGAGAGGGGCTGAGAGAGGCTACAGGCCTGACAGAGAGAGGGACTGAGAGAGGATACAGGCCTGACAGAGAGAGGGGCTGAGAGAGGATACAGGCCTGACAGAGAGAAGGACTGAGAGAGGATACAGGCCTGACAGAAAGAGGGACTAAGAGAGGATACAGGCCTGACAGAGAGAGGGACTGAGAGAGGATACAGGCCTGACAGAGAGAGGGACTGATAGAGGCTACAGGCCTGACAGAGAGAGGGACTGAGAGAGGCTACAGGCCTGCCAGAGAGAGGGACTGAGAGAGGATACAGGCCTGACAGAAAGAGGGACTAAGAGAGGATACAGGCCTGACAGAAAGAGGGACTAAGAGAGGATACAGGCCTGACAGAAAGAGGGACTGTCACTATGGGCCCAACACCTAACCTTACAGCAGATTAATTATTAGTAGTTATAATGATAACAGGGGACTGTGTCATACATACTTTATGTAGAATGCTATGGGTCAGGACTCAGGACTGAAAAAATATGTAAGAATGTCAATACTATGTTCGTGACAGGTTGTCATGAATCTGCCTTGCGCTGTATAGAGACTGTAAGGAGAGGAGACAGAAAAGTGATGGGGCTCCACACTGGGTCTTCTGCTAATGGGGAGATGACTGATGAAAACATTATGTTTTAATATCGCACCTCTTCAGCTCTGACTTGTAGTGAATCTAATATCAGACGGACCTTATATGAGCACCTGTGTGTGTGTATCTGCCTGTCTACTGTGTGTGCGTGTGTGTCTGTCTCTGTGTGTCTGTGTATGTGTGTGTGTCTGTGTGTATATGTGTGTGTGTGTGTGTGTGTGTGCGTGTGAGTTAAAGATGTATGAGAGCCAAAAAAGGCAGTCTCCCCGCCACAGTCCCAGCTCAGCGACAGGGGAGACGGGGCCTGTGCATCGTCAGTCTCACGCAGGGTTAGGCAGAGAGGGACACGTCAGCCCAACAGGGTGGGCACTAAGACAGAGGCACCACTGTTAAATGATACACATCCACACCGATACAGTAACACACACCATGCCACACCTGTACAAATACAATACTAAACTAATCGTCTTTCCCTGGTGTCTCCTCCTCTCTCGCTCCATAAAACGTTCCTACCTGGAGGAGGGAAGACATGGAAAGACAGTGAGACAGAGCAGATGGAGTTAGGGAGGAGAGACAGATAGTCAGTGTGATAAAGGGGGATGGAGGCAGACAGGAAAGCAGACAGAGACAGATGGAAGAAGAGAGAGAGGGGAGAAGAAAGAGAGAGGGGAGAAGAAAGCGAGAGGGGAGAAGAAAGAGAGAGGGGGAGGCGTTGTGACAAAGCAGGCGACATCTAGAGTGCAAGAATACAACCATGGCTTTAACCCACCACTTCACATGCAACTGCAAAACACATCTGTCCAAACATGAACAATAACCTATTACACACACACACACACACACACACACACACACACACACACACACACACACACACACACACACACACTTTCTCTCCTTCAGTGTGTGTATCAGTGAAGTGGTGGCTGGGCTATGGCTGCTGCAGGACATTCCAGGGGATGTTTTCAATAAGGGAATGAAGGCAGCATCAAGGAACTAGCAAATGGAAACCTGCTGAAACACTGCTCTCTGACTCCAACACACTGCCACACCAGTTACCATTTCCTCCTCCTACATGTACGTGCGTATTGCTGTGTTATATAGAGAAAGTGTGTGTGTATGTGTGTGTGTGTGTGTGTGTGTGTGTGTGTGTGTGTGTGTGTGTGTGTGTGTGTGTGTGTGTGTGTGTGCGCGCGCGCGCGCGTGTGTGTGTGTGTTTAACTATATCTTTGTGGACCAGAAATCCCCACCAAAAAAGTAAACAAACAAAACATTTGACCAACTACGGACATTTTGTTGGTCCCCACAAGATCAAATGCTATTTCTAGGGGATTTAGGGTTAAGGTTAGAATTTGTGTTAGTATTAGGGTTAGGAGCTAGGGGTAGGTTTAGGTTTAGGGTTAGGAGCTAGGGTTAGGTTTAGGTTTAGGGTTAGGAGCTAGGGTTAGGTTTAGGTTTAGGAGCTAGGGTTAGTTTTAGGTTTAGGGTTAGGAGCTAGGGTTAGGTTTAGGGTTAGGGTTAGGAGCTAGGGTTAGTTTTGGGGTTAGGGTTAGGAGCTAGGGTTAGTTTTAGGTTCAGGGTTAGGAGCTAGGGTTAGGTTTAGGGTTAGGGTTAGGAGCTAGGGTTAGTTTTAGGGTTAGAGTTAGGAGCTAGGGTTAGTTTTAAGGTTAGGGTTAGGAGCTAGGGTTAGGTTTAGGGTTAGGGTTAGGAGCTAGGGTTAGTTTTAGGGTTAGGGTTAGGAGCTAGGGTTAGATTCAGGGTTAAGATTACGGTTAGGTTTCTGGGTTAAGGTTAGGGTTAGGGTTAAGGTTAAGGTTAGGGTTAAGGTTAGGGTTAGGGTAGGGGTTAGGTTGAGGGTCAGGGTTAGGGATTAAGGAAAATAGGATTTTGAATTGGACTGAATTGTGTGTCCCCACAAGGGTGTGGTGTGTGTGTGTGGGGGGGGGTTAGGGTTAGGGTTAGGGTTAGGGTTAGGGGGCTGTGTGTTTGTTGGCAAATGAAAGAGAAGGTGCGTGTGAGTACGCTGTTAACCTCTTAACCAATTACTATCAGCTGGTGCTGTGTCATTCTGTACATGGAAAAGTGAACAATATTTTCTTGGCCAGATCACCAGTATAGTATGCCATACTGAAACTGTCCTTAGTGTAGAAGGCTGATGTTACATAACACTACAGTAAGAGTAGAGAAACAGTAACACTACAGTAAAAGTAACAGTAACACTACAGTAACAGTAACAGTAATCGTAACACTACAGTAACAGTAACAGTGCAGTAACAGAAACTGTAACAGTACAGGAACAGTAACACTACAGTAACAGAAACAGTAACACTACAGTAACAGTAACACTACAGTAACAGTAAAACTACCATAAAAGTAACAGTAAAAGGAACAGTAAATGTAACAGTAACTATACAGTAACAGTAACACTACGGTAACAGCAACAGCAAAAGCAACAGTAACAGTACAGGAAAAGTAACAGTAAAAGTAACAGTAACAGTACAATTAAAAGTCACACCACAGTAACAGTACAGGAACAGTAACAGCAAAAGTAACAGTAACATAACAGAAACCGTAACTGTAACAGTACAGTGACAGTAACAGTAACAGTAACACTACAGTATCAATAACAGTAACAGTAACAGTAACACTACAGTAACACTAGAATAACAATAACATTAACACTACAGTAACAGTAACACTACAGTAACAGTAAGAGTAACAGTAACACTACAGTAACAGTAACAGTAACTTTAAAAGTAACACTACAGTAACAGTATCAGTAACTGTAACACTACAGTAACAGTAACACTACAGTAACAGTAACACTACAGTAACAGTAACAGTAACACTACAGTAACAGTAACACTACAGTAACAGAAACAGTAACACTACAGTAACAGTAACAGTAACACTACAGTATCAGTACCACTAGAGTAACAGTAAGAGTAACAGTAACAGTAACACTACAGTAACAGTATCACTACAGTAACAGTACAGCAACAGTAACAGTAACACAAACACTACAGTAACAGTAACAGTAACATTAACACTACAGTAACAGTAAGAGTAACAATGACACTACAGTAACAGTAACAGTAACACTACAGGAACAGTAACAATAGCAGTATTAGTAACAGTAACAGTAAAAGCAGCAGTACAGTAACCCTAACAGTAACACTACAGTAACAGTAGCATTAACAGTAACAGTAACACTACAGTAACAGTAACAGTACCAGTACAAGTACCAGTAACAGTAACAGTAACACTACAGTAACAGTATCAGTATCAGTATCAGTAACAGTAACACTACAGTAACACTACAGTAACACTACAGTAACAGTAACACTACAGTAACAGTAACAGTATCAGTAACAGTAACACTACAGTATAGAGGTCGACCGATTATGATTTGTCAACGCCGATACCGATACCGATTATTGGAGGACCAAAAACCCGATACCAATTAATCGGCCGATTTTTATTTATTTATTTGTAATAATGACAATTACAACAATACTGAATGAACACTTATTTTAACTTAATATAATACATCAATCAAATCAATTTAGCCTCAAATAAACAATGAAACATGTTCAATTTGGTTTAAATAATGCAAAAACAAAGTGTTGGAGAAGAAAGTAAAAGTGCAATATGTGCCATGTAAAAAAGCTAACGTTGAAGTTCCTTGCTCAGAACATATGAAAGCTGGTGGTTCCTTTTAACATGAGTTTTCAATATTCCCAGGTAAGAAGTTTTAGGTTGAGGTTATTATAGGACTATTTCTCCTATACCATTTGTATTTCTGTAACGGGCGTCATATAGAGGGGACCAAGGCGCAGCGTGTTGCGTGCTCATAATTATATTTTAATGAAAACGAACACTTATACAAAAGAAACAAAACGGCAGTCAACAGTTCTGTCAGGTTACGTGAACGAAACAGAAAACATAGAATGCCCACCCATATCACATCCTGACCTAACTAAACAGGGAAAAAACAGCTCTCTTAGGTCAGAGCGTGACAGAACCCGTGCCAGACCGTGGATCATCGCCGGAAGCTTTGGACCGCCAACCACCGCTGAAGACTCTAGGCTGCAGACCGCCGCTGAAGGTTCTGGGCTGCAGACCGCCGCTGAAACTCTGGGCTGCAGACCGCTGCTGAAGACTCTGGGCTGCAGACCACTGCTGAAAACTCTGGGCTGCAGACCGCCGCTGAAGACTCTGGGCTGCAGACCGCCGCTGAATACTCTGGGCTGCAGACCGCCGCTGGAGGCTCCGGACTGGGGAGCGTCGCTGGAGGCTCCAGACTGGGGAGCGTTGCTGGAGGCTCCGGACTGGGGAGCGTCGCTGGAGGCTCCGTGCTGAGGAGCGTTGCTGGAGGCTCCAGACTGGGGAGCGTCGCTGGAGGCTCCTTACTGGTGAGCGTCGCTGAAGGCTCTGGACTGAGGAGCATCGCTGGAGGCTCCGGACTGAGGAGCGTTGCCGGAGGCTCCTGACTGGGAAGCGTCATTATAGGTTCTGGACTAGGGACCGTTGCTGCAGGCTCCATGCCATGGATCATCTCTACAGGTTCCGCGCCATGGATCATCACTGGAGGCTTCGTACCATGGATCATTTCTACAGGCTCCGGGCCATGGATCATTCCTACAGGCTTCTTGCCATGGATTATCCCTACAGGCTCCGGACCATGGATAATCCCTACAGGCTCCGGGCCATGGATAATCCCTACAGGCTTCTTGCCATGGATAATCCCTACAGGCTCCGGGCCATGGATTACCTCTGGAGGCTTCGTGCCATGGAACATCCCTACAGGCTTCGTGCCATGGATCATCTCTAGAGGCTTCGGACCATAGATTATCACTGGAGGCTTTTCTCGTGGAGCTGGAAGAGGTCTCACCGGACTGGAGAGACGCACTGAGGACCGGGTGCGCACAGCTCTCTTAGGTCAGAGCGTGACAATTTCATATACCTTTGACTATTGGATGTTCTTATAGGAATTTTAGTATTGCCAGTGTAACAGTATAGCTTCAGTCCCTCTCCTCGCCCTTACCTGGGCTCGAACCAGGAACACATCGACAACAGCCACCCTCGAAGTACCGTTACCCATTGCTCCACAAAAGCCGCGGCCCTTGCAGAGCAAGGGGAACAACTACTCCAAGTCTCAGAGCGAGTGACGTTTGAAACGCTATTAGCGCGCACCCCGCTAACTAGCTAGCCATTTCACATCGGTTACACCAGACTAATCTCGGGAGTTGATAGGTTTGAAGTCATAAACAGCGCAATGCTTGAAGCATTTCAAAGAGCTGCTGGCAAACGCACGAAAGTGCTGTTTGAATGAATGCTTACGAGCCTGCTGCTGCCTACCATCACTCAGTCAGACTGCTCTATCAAATCATAGACTCAATTATAACATAATAACACACAGAAATACGAGCCTTTGGTCATTAATATGGTCGAATCCGGAAAATATAATTTTGAAAACAAAACGTTTATTCTTTCAGTGAAATACGGAATCGTTCCGTATTTTATCTAACGGGTGGCATCCATAAGTCTAAATATTGCTGTTACATTGTACAACCTTCAATGTTATGTCATAATTATGTACAATTCTGGCAAATTAATTACGGTCTTTGTTAGAAATAAATGGACTTCACACAGTTCACAACGAGCCAGGCGGCCCAAACTGCTGCATATACCCTGACTGCTTGCACGGAACGCAAGAGAAGTGACACAATTTCCCTAATTATAAGAAATTCATGTTAGCAGGCAATATTAACTAAATATACAGGTTTAAAAATATATACTTGTGTATTGATTTTAAAGAAAGGCATTGATGTTTATGGTTCGGTTTGGTGCAACGACAGTGCTAAATCATCACCCGTTTGGCAAAGTAGGCTGTGATTCGATGAGAAATTAACAGGCACCGCATCGATTATATGCAACGCAGGACACGCTAGATAAACTAGTAATATCATCAACCATGTGTAGTTAACTACTGATTATGTGAAGCTTGATTGATTTTTATAAGTTTAATGCTAGCTAGCAACTTACCTTGGCTTCTTGCTACCCTCGCGTAACAGGTAGTCAGCCTACCACGCAGGCTCCTCGTAGAGTGCAAAGTAAGGCAGGTGGTTAGAGCGTTGGACTAGTAACCGGAAGGTTGCAAAAACGAATCCCCGAACTGACAAGGTAAAAATCTGTCGTTCTGCCCCTGAACAAGGCAGTTATCCCACCGTTCCTAGGCCGTCATTGAAAATAAGAATGTGTTCTTAACTGACTTGCCTAGTTAAATAAAGGTGTAAAAAAAATGTTTCATCGGCCAAATCGGTGTCCAAAAATACAGATTTCCGATTGTTATGAAAACTTGAAATCGGCCCTAATTAATCGGCCATTCCGATTAATCGGTCGACCTCTACTACAGTAACAGTAACAGTAAGAGTAACACTACAGTAACAGTAACACTACAGAGACAGTAACAATAACAGTATTAGTAACAGTAACAGTAACACTACAGTAACAGTAAGAGTAACAGTAACACTACAGCAGTGGTTCCCAAACTTTTTATAGTCCCATACCCCTTCAAACATTCAACCTCCAGCTGCATACCCCCTATAGCACCAGGGTCAGCGCAACTCTCAAATGTTGTTTTTTTGCCATCATTGTAAACCTGCCACACACACTAGTTTTTGAGTTTTTGAGTTTTTGTCACAACCTGGCTCGTGGGAAGTGACAAAGAGCTCTTATAGGACCAGGGCACAAATAATAATAATAATAATAAATAATTTTTGTCTTTATTTAACCATCTTACATATAAAACCTTATTTGTTCATCGAAAATTGTGAATAACTCACCACAGTTTAATGAGAAGGGTGTGCTTGAAAGGATGCTCATAACTCTGCAATGTTGGGTTGTATTGGAGAGAGTCTCAGTCTTAAATCATTTTCCACACACAGTCTGTGCCTGTATTTCATTTTCATGCTAGTGAGGGCCAAGAATCCACTCTCACATAGGCACATGGTTGCAAAGGGCATCATTGTCTTAACAGCGCAATTTGCCAAGGCAGGATACTCTGAGCGCAGTCCAATCCAGAAATCTGGCAGTAGCTTCTGATTAAATTCAATTTTCACAGAACAACTTGTTGCAATTTCAATGAGGCTCTCTTACTCAGAGATCGGTAACTGGACTGGAGGCAGGGCATGAAAGGGATTACTCACTCAGATGCTTCGCTGTATCACATTTGACATTGTCCATAAGCTTGAGTTCATTTGCACACAAAAAATCATACAATGATGGAAAGACCTGTGTGTTGTCTGTGTTAATGTAGACAGAGAAGAGCTCCAACTTCTTAATCATAGCCTCAATTTTGTCCCGCTCATTGAATATAGTTGCGGAGAGTCCCTGTAATCCTAGATTCAGATCATTCAGGCGAGAAAAAAGATCACCCAGATAGGCCAGTCGTGTGAGAAACTCGTCATCATGCAAGCAGTCAGACTAGTGAAAATGATGGTCAGTAAAGAAAACTTTAAGCTCGTCTCTCAATTTAAAAAAATGTGTCAATACTTTGCCCCTTGATAACCAGCGTACTTCTGAATGTTGTAAAAGCGTTACATGGTCGCTGCCCATATCATTGCAAAGTGCAGAAAATACACGAGAGTTCAGGGGCCTTACTTTAACAAAGTTAACCATTTTCACTGCAGTGTCCAAAACGCCTTTCAAGCTGTCAGGCATTCCCTTGGCAGCAAGAGCCTCTCGGTGAAAGCTGCAGTGTATCCAACTGGTGTTGGGAGCAACTGCTTGCACGCGCGTTACCACTCCACTATGTCTCCCTGTCATGGCTTTTCAGCCATCAGTACAGATACCAAAACATTACTACAGATACCACCAAAGTCCATTTGTTGTCACAAAGCTGCCCAGTACTTTAAAAATATCCTCTCCTGTTGTCCTGGTTTCCAGTGGTTTGCATAAGAGCATGTCTTCCTTAATTGACCTCCCTTAAATGTAACGGGGGCTTGCCTGTCCTAGCCGCTCAGTAGCTCACCATATAAGACACTTATAGCCACTTCTTATTAATGGTATCTGATGTCTTACTACTCGAAAGTCGTCTTAATTCTCGCTCAGAAAACTCCTGTGGCTTATTTTTCAAATTGCCATGTTTTGTTTCTAAATGTCTGCGCAAGAGTGAAGGTTTCATTGAGTTGTGAGATTGTACTTTTGCACATATAACACACTGTGGCGGAGGAAAGGCACTACTCCAAATATAAGTGAACCCCAAATCAATGTAGTTCTCATCATATTTCATGTACCTACACTACAGTAACAGTAATAGTAACACTACAGTAACAGTAAGAGTAAAAGTAACACTACAGTAACAGTAACAGTAACAGTAACACTACAGTAACACTACAGTACCACTACAGTAACAGTAACAGTAACAGTAACAGTAACACAACAGTAACAGTAACAGTAACACTACAGTAACAGTAACCGTAACAGTAACAGTAACAGTAACACTACAGTACCAGTAACACTACAGTAACAGTAACACTACAGTAACAGCAACAGTAACACTACAGTAACGTAACAGTAACACTACAGTAACAGTAACACAACAGTAACAGTGACAGTACATAGCAGTAACAGTAACACCACAGTAACAGTAACACTACAGTAACAGTAACACTACAGTAACAGTAACAGTAACACTACAGTAACAGTAACAGTAACAGTACAGTAACCGTAACAGTAACACTACAGTAACAGTAACAGTAACAGTAACACTACAGTAACAGTAACAGTGCAGTAACAGTAACACTACAGTAACAGTACAGTAACAGTAACAGTAACAGTACAGTAACCGTAACAGTAACACTACAGTAACAGTAACACTACAGTAACACTACAGTAACAGTAACACTACAGTAACAGTAACAGTACAGTAACAGTAACAGTACAGTAACCGTAACAGTAACACTACAGTAAAAGTAACACTACAGTAACACTACAGTAACAGTAACACTACAGTAACAGCAACAGTACAGTAACAGTAACACTACAGTAACACTACAGTACCACTACAGTAACAGTAACAGTAACACAACAGTAACAGTAACACTACAGTAACAGTAACACTACAGTAACAGTAACAGTAACACTACAGTAACGGTAACAGTAACACTACAGTAACAGTAACACTACAGTAACAGTAACAGTAACACTACAGTAACAGTACAGTAACAGTAACAGTAACACTACAGTAACAGTAACACTACAGTAACTGTAACAGTAACACTACAGTAACAGTAACACTACAGTAACAGTAACAGTAACACTACAGTAACAGTAACAGTACAGTAACAGTAACACTACAGTAACACTACAGTAACAGTAACAGTAACAGTAACACTACAGTAACAGTAACACTACAGTAACTGTAACAGTAACACTACAGTAACAGTAACACTACAGTAACAGTAACAGTAACACTACAGTAACAGTAACAGTACAGTAACAGTAACACTACAGTAACAATAACAGTACAGTAACAGTAACACTACAGTACCACTACAGTACCAGTAACAGTAACAGTAACAGTAACACAACAGTAACAGTAACACTACAGTAACATTAACCGTAACAGTAACAGTAACACTACAGTAACAGTAACACTACAGTAACTGTAACAGTAACACTACAGTAACAGTAACACTACAGTAACAGTAACAGTAACACTACAGTAACAGTAACACTTCAGTAACAGTAACACTACTTTAACAGTAACAGTAACACAACAGTAACAGTAACACTACAGTAACAGTAACAGTAACAGTACATAACAGTAACAGTAACAGTAACACCCTGGATCATACAGTACAGAACAAAGCACTGGATATATAGAGAGAGGGGGAGGTTCAGACTGTACGAAAAGACAGTCTGTCCTAACATGCTGTTGATAGCATAGCCTCAAGGATTCTTTCCTTTGACTAATAGTGTGATTATTTGGTACCTAGCAGAGCAGCATATACAGTGAATTGCATAAAGTGGAGCAGCAATGCCCACTTTACTATAACACCACTCTCATGCCAGAAATGTTCCCCCCAACAGGGGGCACCAGAGAAATTCAGAGAGTATTTATTTTCTGCTTGTTATGTTATGACTCCATGATCCCCACTTTTCATAAATAAGCTGTGTATGAAAATGAATAATGCCCTTGAGTCGCTATATCTCATTACCCATAGTCAGACACACACCATGTACCATCGGGCTGCTAGAACGTTGGGACTGTGGGGGAGATTTTGGCATGGGGGAGAGGGTGTGGGGGGCGGATGCTGTGGCAAGATGAATGGCCTGCCCAAACCACATTATACACACATTGTATAGTTTAATTACCCCCGGAAAAAGCATGGAACAACACAGGTAACTCTAGAAGGCCTTAACCTGAGCGTCCGCTCTTTTCCTCCTGTTCTTGTTTTCTTTCTGTAGTTTGGACATGGTTCCTGAAGAACGGCATCCAAGGTAAATGCAGCGGGGCCGTTAATAGTTATCGGCCATATGGAAGGAAGGAGCTCTTATAAACAATAGTTCTCCTCCAGCTCTTCTCTACTCTGAGGAGTCTGCAGCTGGGAAGATGGAGAGGGTGCCAGAGAAGACCCTGGATGGATGGGCCAAGACAGACAGACAGCGACAGAGAAAGACAAACAGACAGAGATGAAGCAGAGACAGACAGAGATGAAGAGAGTGGTAGAGAGAGAGAGTCCCGGTCTGTGTTCCCATAGGCCTCCCCAGTACTATGCTCTATGAATGCATCTATAATGTGCTACGCATGTTCATCAGGCATTAGAACACTTCATAAGTAAAGTGGTAGCAGAAGTTGATGTCAGAAGGTGACTGTGGGATGTTTTGATATCAGCTTCTCTGAGAGCTGCTTCAGGCAGAAACCTAGAGGAAACGTAGGTCTCCATGGCCTGGTGCTCGCGTGTATGTACTCCCCGGGTTATCGCCCGGTTACGGCCGCGCTGCAGCCGTTTCCCATCAGCTCACACTACCTGTCAGCCCTCACACACACACACACACACACACACACACACACACACACACACACACACACACACACACACACACACACACACACACACACACACACACACACACACACACACACACACACACACACACACACATACCGGCCTTTCAGCTGAAGGAACGCAGATGAACAGACAGACAGATGGCCCACCCACAGGTGACCTGGCACTCTCCTGTTCACCTCTCAGGCACCCAGCAGAGGTCATCACAGGCCATTCACCATACACCAAACTGTCTACACCAACCCAACCCTATACCTCCCAGTCCACCCTACACCAGTCCTACATCAGAGTCTATACCTCCCAGTCCACCCTACACCAGTCCTACATCAGAGTCTATACCTCCCAGTCCACCCTACACCAGTCCTACATCAGAGTCTATACCTCCCAGTCCACCCTACACCAGCAATACATCAGAGTCTATACCTCCCAGTCCACCCCATACCAGCCCTTCATCAGGGTCGTGTAGAGTATTCCCAAAATGGGAAAATGAAAATGAGTGTTCTTATCGGACATATTGAAGCAGTAAATGTTCTATATGGTCCCGTGCCTACAAACCAAAAAGCACCCTTACTCCCCAACCAGTCCCCCTACTCCCCGACTGAACCCCCTACTCCCCCACTAAACCCCCTACTCCTCCACTAAACCCTACTCCCCCTCTAAACCCCCTACTCCCCCACTGAACCCCCTACTCCCCCACTAAACCCCCTACTCCCCCTCTAAACCCCCTACTCCCCCACTGAACCCCCTACTCCCCAACCAGTCCCCCTACTCCCCCACTGAACCCCCTACTCCCCCACTAAACCCCCTACTCCTCCACTAAACCCCCTACTCCCCCTCTAAACCCCCTACTCCCCCTCTAAACCCCTTACTCCCCCACTAAACCTCCTACTCCCCCACTAAACCTCCTACTCCTCCACTAAACCCCATACTCCTCCACTAAACCCCATACTCCTCCACTAAACCCCATACTCCCCCACTAAACCCCCTACTCCCCCTCTGAATCCCCTACTCCTCCACTAAACCCCCTACTCCCCCACTAAACCCCCTACTCCCCCACTGAATCCCCTACTCCTCCACTAAACCCCCTACTCCCCCACTAAACTCCCTACTCCCCCTCTAAACCCCCTACTCCCCCACTGAACCCCCTACTCCCCCACTGAACCCCCTACTCTCCCACTGAACCCCCTACTCCCCCACTAAACTCCCTACTCCCCCTCTAAACCCCCTACTCTCCCACTAAACCCCCTACTCCTCCAATCAGCTCTGTCTCTCATTCCTTAGCTCTGGCTGGGAGGACTGGTTTTGGTTCACTTGTTATCTGTGGTTCACATGGGTTTCTGTGTTCCCAATGAAAACACATTTTAATAAAGGAAGGATGTATCTTCAGATTCATCAAGCCTTATTTCCTCCACCGGTTCACTGGAATGCTGGCCATGGATTAATTAGATGAAAATTAACTAGTTACTCCTAATACACATACAGTGTATACCCATGCACACACAAACACACACACACACACACGCACACACACACACACACACACACACACACACACACACACACACACACACACACACACACACACACACACACACGCACGCACACACACACGCACACACACACACACACACACACACACACACACACACACACACACACACACACACACACTCACCTCTCCTACAGGACACAGTGCACCATTCAGGAAACATTAGCAGCATTAGCATGGAATGCTAATTGAAACAAACAGCTCATGGTTTCTTCATTTCTGGATTTGGGAGGAACTGCTGGTAATTGGCACTATAGCTGTGTGTGAGTGTGCATGCGCGTACGTTTGCGTCTGTGTGGGTGTGTGTGGGTGTGTGAGTGTATTTTACATATGTTTCCACATGCCAGAGATCTGGGAACCATTGAAGACTATTATTGTCCTGCTCTTTCTCCAGTTTTGCTTTCAAACGTGAATTAGATAAAATTGCCCACCAATTTTTTGCCATAACACACATTAACATTGGTACAAACACTCACTAGACACAAACCTGATATCTCTTTCTCACGTGCTACCACGCACACACACACGCACGCACGCACGCACGCACGCACACACACACACACACACACACACACACACACACACTCACACAAACATGCACGCTCGCAACTGTAACCGTGATAATTCCTTGCCTCCACTGAGATGTGGGGTGTGTAGCACTGTAAGTTCCTCTCCTCAGCTCTACGCTCCATTAGTCTTTACTGGTGGCTGGAGACAGCTGAGGGAGGGCTGAGGTGCAGGGGAGCACTGTGAACATGGCCTCCTGACTTCATCTGTCTCCTCTGCTCTGGCTGACAAAACCCACCTCTGACTGGGCCATAAAGACAGGTCATCTACCATTTACTACTGTCCCCCCATCCACCCTGCCACCACTTCCAGCTCCCTCTGTCCCATCACTAAGCTTCAGAGCTGGTGAAAAATAGACACACAGAGTTTCTGTAAGCACCAGAGATGGGGTCCCATTGAAGTGCCCATAGGCACAGATCTAGGTTCAGATTACAATCCCTAAATCCTCCCCTTAATCTGTAGAGGTGACCATAGATCAGGGTTTCCTGGACTCATGACCTCCCAAACCTCCCCACTTACCTGCACCAAAAGCAAAGAAGAAGGTCTGGGAGGGGTTTCGCTGGATGAGGGCGGAGATGCGGCGTGCCATTCGCTCGTTGCGTTTGTAGATGAGCTCCTGACGGAAGTAGCTGTCAATCTGTAGCGCCGTGGTCCTCTCATGGGCCGGCAGGGAACTATTGATGAAGTGAGGGAGCTGAGAGAGAGAGAGAGAGAGAGAGAGAGAGAGAGAGAGAGAGAGAGAGAGAGAGAGAGGGAAGGGTGAATAGAGAGCGGGAGAGGGAGGGGAAGGGGATAGAAAAGGAAAGAGAGAGGGACAGAGTGAGAGAACAAGGAAAGAGAGAAGGACAGAATGAGAGAAGGAGGGTGTTAGTGATGTCCTGGCACACGTGTGACCGTGTGAGTGTGCAACCTGGCAGGAGAAAGTGTTCCTGACATTTCTGCCAGCGTGTGTAGCATGACAGCCTGATGGAAAATGACTACCTGCTACAGAGAGAGAGAGAGAGAGAGAGAGAGAGAGAGAGAGCGAGAGAGAGAGAGAGAGAGAGAGAGAGAGAGGACTGACTCTACTGATGTGTGTACATGTGTGTTTGCATGCCTACGTGTGTGTAACTGTGTGTTTGTGTTTGTGAGTGTGTGTGTGTGTGTGTGTGTGTGTGTGTGTGTGTGTGTGTGTGTGTGTGTGTGTGTGTGTGTGTGTGTGTGTGTGTGTGTGTGTGTGTGCGTGTGTGTGAGAATGTGTGTGTGAGAATGTGTGTTTAATTGCGGTTTGATTGATTTACAGCCGACAGCGTCCTGGCTGTAGCCAGCTCTTGGCCGGCTCAGAGGGCTAGGCAGGCCGTTAATCTGCAGGGATGATTAGAGGTCCTGGGGGAATGGGAGTGTAGTGGGAGTGTAGTGGGAGGGAGTCTGGCGTATAGAGGGGGGCCTCAAGGGCCACCTTTACAGGGGTAGGCTGAGGATCCTGCTCTGCTCTATTATACAGCTGCACACACACATACACACCAGGGCCAGGCAGCAGACTGCACCTGAGCCCCACTGTACTGCTCTCAGGGAATATCCTGTTCAGTTTCTTACAGCTCTGGGGTCAAAGTGTTTGTTAGGAACAAGTTCCTCTCCACTTCCTAACCAGGGCTACTCTCTCCAGTGGAGATGGAGGGAGCGAGGGGAGAGGGGAAAAGAAGAAAGAGATGGAGAGAGACAGGAAGGGGTTATCAGGAAAACAGGTCAGAGGGTACAGGGGTGTGTGAGGGAATGTGTGTGCGTGCGTGCGTGCGTGCGTGCGTGTGCCTGCGTGTGTGTGCGTGTGTGTGCGTGTGTGTGTGTGTGGTTGTGTTGTCTCTTGTGGCTTTGAAGACTGATTGCCTGGAGGGCTCTAAACTGTGCTGTATGATGTGGACACCTGTAGCTGCTGATCACAGCCTGTGTCTGATTGCAACTAGCTCTCACAGTCTCAAGTCAGAATTAGACATTTATCCATGTTTGTCAAATTTCGAAGTTGTTGCAAACGTCACATTTCAAACTGTTTAAGGTTAAGTTTAGGCATTAACTCTGTATTTTTAAGTTTAGGGTTATGTTTAGGCATTAACTCAGAAATGTTAAGGTTATGCATTAACTCTGAATAGTTAAGGTAAGGGTTAAGGTTTGGGATGGGCTTAAAATGCTGGATTCAAAATGGCAACCTTTGGAACCTTCAGAGGCAGGTGCTTACGCCCATCTGCATCCCACGTCAACAACACCCTAGCAAAACCCAAACCTACTTGAAGGTAACAGAGCTCAATGCTGCCCCTAGTGGCCAGTTTTCCACATCATCTCCCGACGTCCTCAAACATTTGAAGGCTCCCAAGTGGCTCAGCGGTCTAAGGCACTGCATCTCAGTGATAGAGGCGTCACTATAGACCCTGGTTTGATACCGGGCTGTATCACAACCAGCTGTGATCGGGAGTTCCATAGGGCGGCGCACAATTGGCCCAGCGTTGTTAGGGGAGGGGTAAGCCTTCATTGTAAAATAAGATGGATGTTGAATACTGACTTGTATCACGGGTGACCTGGCTGCTGATTGAGCTGCAGCACTAAATGTGATGAAAAGGACTGGACAGCTGCATGAAAAGCACCTAATTACATAGGCTTGTGTGAGTGATGAGCTGTGCTGTTATCATCAATATTCTCTAGCCATTAAAAAATGATGGTCCACAGATCTAATTGAATCTGAACAACCCTTTAACTGTAACAGAATATGGAAAAATATGACCTTGGCATCCCATAATCTGAACCATCAATTTATACATTTTAGGTTTGTTCACAGACTGTATTTAACACCAAGGAAACATTTTACGATGAAATTGGCCTCAACTCCTAAGTGTTCACTGTGTCCCCTAAATCAGGTAGGCACATTCCTTTATATGATGTGGGAGGAGTGCCCTGAATTTAAATGCTTCTGGGGCAAAGTTACAACATCCATTTCGAAGTGGTTGAATATAATGCTATTATGTTACTGAAAGATGATAGCTCCTTGAATCTCTCAATCAATCAATCGCTCTCCGTAGCCGACGTGAGTAAGACCTTTAACAGGTCAACATTCACAGACAGATTACCAGGACGTGTACTCCGAGCATGCGCTGACCAACTGGCAAGTGTCTTCACTGACATTTTCAACCTGTCCCTGACCGAGTCTGTAACACCAACATGTTTCAAGGAAACACCAACATAACCTGTCTTAGTGACTACTGACCCGTAGCACTCACATCTGTAGTCATGAAGTGCTTTGAAAGGCTGGTCATGGCTCACATCAACACCATTATCCCAGAAACCCTAGGCCCACCCTAATTTGCATACCGCCCCAACAGATCCACAGATGACGCAATCTCTATTGCACTCCACACTGCCCTTTCCCACCTGGACAAAAAGAACACCTACGTGAGAATGCAATTCATTGACTACAGCTCAACGTTCAACACCATAGTGCCCTCAAAGCTCATCACTAAGCTAAGGACTCTGGGACTAAACACCTCCCTCTGCAACTGGACCCTTGACTTCCTGACGGGCCGCCCCCAGGTGGTAAGGGTAGGGAGCAACACATCTACCACGCTGATCCTCAACACCGGGGCCCCTCAGGGGTGCGTGCTCAGTCCCCTTCTGTTCTCCCTGTTCACCCATGACTGCATGGCCAAGCACAATTCCAACACCATCATTAAGTTTGCCGACGACACAACAGAGGTAGGCCTGATCACCGACAACGATGAGACAACCTATAGGGAGGAGGTCAGAGACCTGGCAGTGTGGTGCCAGGATAACAACCTCTCCCTCAATGTGATCAAGACAAAGATGACCGTGGACTACAGGAAAAGGAGGGCCGAGCATGCCCCCATTCACATCGACAGGGCAGTAGTGGAGCAGGTTGAGAGCTTCAAGTTCCTTGGTATCCACATCACCAACGACCTGTCATGGTCCAAACACACCAAGACAGTCATGAAGAGGGCACGACAACGCCTATTCCCCCTCAGGAGACTGAAAAGATTTGGCATGGATCCTCAGATACTCAAAAAGTTCTACCTCTGTACCATCGAGAGCATCCTGAATGGTTGCATCACCACTTGGTATGGCAACTGCTCAGCCTCTGACCGCAAGGCACTACAGAGGGTAGTGCATACGGCCCAGTACATCACTGGGGCCAAGCTTCGTGCTATCAGGACCTCTATACCAGGCGGTGTCAGAGGAAGGCTCTAAAAATGGACTCCAGCCACCCTAGTCATAGACTGTTTCCCTTGCTACCACACAGCAAGCGGTACCGGAACGCCAATTTCCCTCATTAAAATGCAAATCAATTTATAACATTTTTTACATGTGTTTCTCGGGATTTTTTGGTTGTTATTCTGTCTCTCACTGTTCAAATAAACCTACCATTAAAATTATAGACTGATAATTTCTTTGTCAGTAGGCAAATGTACAAAATCAGCAGAGGATGAAATACTTTTTCCCCTCACTGTATATATACTGCTCAAAAAAATAAAGGGAACACTTAAACCACACATCCTAGATCTGAATGAAAGAAATAATCTTATTAAATACTTTTTTCTTTACATAGTTGAATGTGCTGACAATAAAATCACACAAAAATAATCAATGGAAATCCAATTTATCAACCCATGGAGGTCTGGATTTGGAGTCACACTCAAAATTAAAGTGGAAAACCACACTACAGGCTGATCCAACTTTGATGTAATGTCCTTAAAACAAGTCAAAATGAGGCTCAGTAGTTTGTGTGGCCTCCACGTGCCTGTATGACCTCCCTACAACGCCTGGGCATGCTCCTGATGAGGTGGCGGATGGTCTCCTGAGGGATCTCCTCCCAGACCTGGACTAAAGCATCCGCCAACTCCTGGACAGTCTGTGGTGCAACGTGGCATTGGTGGATGGAGCGAGACATGATGTCCCAGATGTGCTCAATTGGATTCAGGTCTGGGGAACGGGCGGGCCAGTCCATAGCATCAATGCCTTCCTCTTGCAGGAACTGCTGACACACTCCAGCCACATGAGATCTAGCATTGTCTTGCATTAGGAGGAACCCAGGGCCAACCGCACCAGCATATGGTCTCACAAGGGGTCTGAGGATCTCATCTCGGTACCTAATGGCAGTCAGGCTACCTCTGGCGAGCACATGGAGGGCTGTGCGGCCCCCCCAAAGAAATGCCACCCCACACCATGACTGACCCACCACCAAACCGGTCATGCTGGAGGATGTTGCAAGCAGCAGAACGTTCTCCACGGCGTCTCCAGACTCTGTCACGTCTGTCACCTGCTCAGTGTGAACCTGCTTTCATCTGTGAAGAGCACAGGGCGCCAGTGGCGAATTTGCCAATCTTGGTGTTCTCTGGCAAATGCCAAACGTCCTGCACGGTGTTGGGCTGTAAGCACAACCCCCACCTGTGGACGTCGGGCCCTCATACCACCCTCATGGAGTCTGTTTCTGACCGTTTGAGCAGACACATGCACTTTTGCGGCCTGCTGGAGTTCATTTTGCAGGGCTCTGGCAGTGCTTCTCCTGCTCCTCCTTGCACAAAGGCGGAGGTAGCGGTCCTGCTGCTGGGTTGTTGCCCTCCTACGGCCTCCTCCACGTCTCCTGATGTACTGGCCTGTCTCCTGGTAGCGCCTCCATGCTCTGGACACTACGCTGACAGACACAGCAAACCTTCTTGCCACAGCTCGCATTGATGTGCCATCCTGGATGAGCTGCACTACCTGAGCCACTTGTGTGGGTTGTAGACTCCGTCTCATGCTACCACTAGAGTGAAAGCACCGCCAGCATTCAAAAGTGACCAAAACATCAGCCAGGAAGCATGGGAACTGAGAAGTGGTCTGTGGTCCCCACCTGCAGAACCACTCCTTTATTGGGGGTGTCTTGCTAATTGCCTATAATTTCCACCTGTTGTCTATTCCATTTGCACAACAGCATGTGAAATTTATTGTCAATCAGTGTTGCTTCGTAAGTGGACAGTTTGATTTCACAGAAGTGTGATTGACTTGGAGTTACATTGTGTTGTTTAAGTGTTCCCTTTAGTTTTTTGAGCAGTGTATATAACCTTGCTACTGTTATTTTGTGTTGCTCTTTAATTCTTTGTTATTATTCTTTTTTCTTACTTTTTCATTTTTATTTGTACTTATTTATTGTTTACTTCAGTTTATTTAGTAAATAGTTTCTTAAAACATATTTTTTCTTAAAACTACATTGTTGGTTAAGGGCTTGTAAGTAAGCATTTTACTATAAGGTTTACACCTGTTGTATTCAGCGCATGTGACAAATACAATTTGATTTGATTTAGATTTTTGATTAGATTTTTTGGCAGGCAGCACTGAGACAGGTTAGGGGAATGGGATGGGGGTTGGGGTGGAGACAGGTTAGGGGAATGGGATGGGGGTTGGGGTGGAGACAGGTTAGGGGAATAGGATGGGGGTTGGGGGTGGAGACAGGTTAGGGGAATGGGATGGGGGGTCGGGGGTTGAGACAGGTTAGGGGAATGGGATGGGGGTTGCGGTGGAGACAGGTTAGGGGAATAGGATGGGGGTTGGGGGTGGAGACAGTTTAGGGGAATGGGATGGGGGGTCGGGGGTTGAGACAGGTTAGGGGAATAGGATGGGGGTTGGTGGTGGAGACAGGTTAGGGGAATGGGATGGGGGGTCGGGGGTTGAGACAGGTTAGGGGAATGGGATGGGGGTTGGTGGTGGAGACAGGTTAGGGGAATGGGATGGGGGTTGGTGGTGGAGACAGGTTAGGGGAATGGGATGGGGGGTCGGGGGTTGAGACAGGTTAGGGGAATGGGATGGGGGTTGCGGTGGATACAGGTTGGGGGAATGGGATGTGGTTGGTAGTGGAGACAGTTTGGGGGAATGGGATGGGGGGTCGGGGGTGGAGACCCAATTTTTATTTAGCTTTTTTTCCTGTTTATACTGAAGTAATGAATACTTCAACTTTAAAATATGATAAAAATGATCAAGGCTTTGTAGTTATGCACTTATTGTAATGTTCTATTTTTTATTTTATATTTCTTCTTCTGAGTGGCAGTCCACAGGTACAATGTATGAAATAATGAATTGAAAATATATGGAATATGAAATTATATAAATGTCAATATTGTGCCTGTAACCACCCCCAATGACAAAATTAAAATTATCTCACGTGCTCCCCAAAACACTCTCATCCCTCTCTCCCTCATCTCACAGTCTCTCTCATCTCCTCTTTTTGTCTCTCTCTCTCTCTCATCTCCTCTTTTTGTCTCTCTCTCTCTCTCTCTCTCCTCTTTTTGTCTCTCTCTCTCTCTCTCTCCTCTCCTCTTTTTGTCTCTCTCTCTCTCGTCT
>NC_042978.1:20113445-20158445 GCF_901001165.1 Salmo trutta
CTGTTTCAACCTGGCGTGCCCTGTAAAAAGATCCTGTCATTGTCTCCTGCCTTATTAAAAGCCTACAGTACGTACTGCTGTTTGGTCCATACAGAAAGAACAGCTGCATGATCCTGTAGCAGGGAGATCTAAACACACGTGGATGCTGCTTCCATGGTTACATTAAATAGAGACAGGAAGGCAGCATGCGGTACCCTACTTCCAGTATTCACAGACAACATTTTGTCTGCAGAAGCCTCGACCAGGAGCAATGGTGACCAACCTGTCCTTGATGAAGGAGGGGAAGAGCCTGCGTGGGAACCAGAGACCATAGCAGAGCCCCAGGACCCACAGGATGGACAGCTCATCCAGCATCTGGCCCATGAAGCTCAGGGTCATGTGGAAGTAGGCAGAGAAGAGACCTGTAGGGAGGGGACACACGTTAATTCCCCGTTCCTAAATGGCCCCCAGCCCCTACCCAGTATCTATTGGGAAGAGGTTAAGAGCTATTATTGAATTCTGAATGAACTGAAAGCACCCTGATGAGGCCACCCTTGGAGTGGAGTTATAACCGAATGAAGGTTGGCCTGCTGTTTGGAAAGGAGAGTGGAGACACACCCACAAAGATCATCATGATCCAGACCAGGTGTACAGCCAGGTTTCCTCTCCCTGGCGTAGGGGTGCAGCAGGTACAGCATGATGGGGGAGATCACGAAGAAGAACAGGCTGCTCATCTGGAGAAACAGAAAGGACTGTTCTAAAAGAAGGATTCACAATGTAATGTAGTGAGTGATGCACCTGTCCACTATATCTATCATCATTGTGGCCATACAGGATGGTCCACAACAGTTGCAGTGTAGTTTCAGAAAGGTACATTTCTCAGCTGGATATTGTAAGAAATAATAATGTACACTTACAGTGTTGAAGTACTCCACTATGTGTTCAGAGTGCCTGTAGTTATCCTCACACCAGTCCAAATCGGAGCTTTCATAGGCGAACAGGCCTGTCATCTTCTCACTAGAATAGAACCCTGTGGGGGAGAAAGAAAGAGGCCGTATTTTCTGTTGCTTCCAGCATAGAGCACAGTATGACTAACCATGTGGATGATTTTCAAAGACTCCACATGCTGATCTACTTTTTGAAGACGCCATATGAGGGACTGGCTTTAGTGAAATGTCGGTTGTCAGTTTTTTCCCCCTTTTTGAAAACATAAGGCAAATATCCAGGAGTGGATGCCTTAGCATTGGGCTTCTTCAATCACAGCCACCAAAATGGTTGCTTCAGTGTTGCTTATGTTGTACTGAATTATAGTACTACATCCAGCCGGCCTGTTGGATTGTTAGCAGCATGAGTAAAATGACACAATATTCAATGATAATAAATATTAATTGAAATCTACTATGTTGTTCAAATATTACATTTAAATGGGTTACAAACAGAGTAGGATGGACTGTCAATGCTAAATGTTCTCAGCTGGATATCCATCCATGTTTTATCCATCCATACTGCAATCATGACATGCTTTAAAATAATTGTCTTTGAACCAAAGCAAATATTATCTTAACATCGTGTATGCAAGTAGGTTGCAAGTAGGTTGCAAGTAGGTTGCAAGTAGGTTGCATAAGACCTTGCATTAAAAGACAATCATCATCATGAAATAGTGTCATCATCAAAACACCTGTCACCTGTTGTTATATATTGTCGACAAAACAGCACGCGTTCATATGGAATGTTTGTAGACACTATATGACCACCATCTCAGGAGACTAGGTAACATAGATATAGAGCTTACCTCCCATGTTGTAATCCAACCACAACTACTCAACTACTTTCCTCTCCGAGTGGCAGGTGGATTTTAAGTAGGGGACAAATGCTCCCGATCCTGTTGCACGAGTCTTTACTGTGACGTCACGCCCCGGTGTGGCAAGAAAAACTACTGTGAAACTGAAATTCCCGGTGCCTTTGTTATAGTATAACCTGTCAGTTCAGAATTTGGATTAAAGTTGAAATGGAACCAAATGCACATGGGTGCATTTTACGCATGAACGTAAAACCTGATACCCAACCTCAGCAACACGCAGCGCGTGATCAAACACATTTAACTAAAACCTACCATATTACATTACCATCATTACATTATTCCTTATTCGCCATCCTTTGTTTGAAATTATAGTTTTAGAATAGAACGAATACACACCTAATGGCAAAAGCTGTGGCTATTCATATTCTCTATAGCCAGGTGTACCAACAGGCATGGCACAAGCACACGAGCGTGAGGCCACATTGGTCATATGTCACATCAATGCCCTTTGCTTTTGACGGACGGCATAGGTAGCCAATCGTTCCTTACCCGCTGTTTGCCATTGTATTATTTATGTATTCTAGAAGCAAGAACATTCCTGACAATGTTAATTGAAACAATTGTGCTATTATGCCATTTTACAAGGAGGTGAGTTAGCAAAACTACAAGTCAGTCAAACAGCACAGACACCTGGTATATATATATTAGAAATCAAATCAAATATGTAAGTCATTACTTCAACATTGATTAAACTACATGTTTAATCCCCACACAATTGCCATTCATTAAACAATAAATCTAGGCCTATGCTGGTTTGGAATAGGATGAGGGCCAAAGAGCCCAGACAATTATACAGCTGTATTTCCATTTTAAGAAGTCAGGTTGGTGATATAAAGCTCCATGGGGAATGAGGTCATAGTTGAGACCAGCTCTACTGGTCTGTCTGTGGATCATCAGAATAAGCAGGGGATCCTGCTCAGCAACTACACACCGTCTCCACAGGTACTAATGACAATACTCAATTATTAAAGCAGTAGTCTACCATGTATGTTTAACATGTACCTCATATTATGGCTGTATTCATTGAGTATGTAGTCCTGCTCATATGATTTCTTTATTCAGACGAAGGGTACTGCTATGGGATACCCTATGGCTCCTAACTATGCTCATTTGAATGTGGGTTACATTGAGAAACAGTCAATTCTTAATCCTCTCAAAATGTTTTCTGCCTAACATTACAATTTAGAAACCGTACATTGATGATATTTTTGTTCTATGGAGGGGTGATGCAAAACAGCTCCAGGCATTCCATGCTTTTCTAAACTCTTCTTCTGAGCACCTGAGATTTACTATGTAATCTGACACGTGTCAATCAGTTTCCTTGATGTTCTGATTTTGTGTGAGGATAATGTTCCATACACTGATCTTTACAGGAAACCTACTGATTCCTAATCGATTGTTGAGGGTTGATAGTTGTCACCCGCTTCCCTTGAAAAAACAGTTACAGCCAATTCTGTCGAATCAAACGAATTTGCAAAGATTTCGACAGAAATATGGCTGAGACGCAAAGAAAATTCAAGAAGAGGGGGTACAAAAATGGTCAGATTAATACTGCCATTGAGAAAACTCAAAACAAATCGAGACATGATCTCTTTCAAGCAGTGGCGGTTCTAGACCATTTCAACTGGGGGGGCCAAGCTGGGGCCAGTTGTACTGTTAGAGGGGCCAGTTACATTAGACGTTATTGTTGTCATGTCATTTTCTTCACTGCATTGCAGGCATTAGCAGGCAAAAGACCATGTTCCCGCGTTGCCACTGTCTAATAACGGATGTAAAAAAAAGAACGATAGCAAAAATTTGTTATGTAAAAATTATTTCATACTCCACATTTAGCGGGCCACAAGGGGGTCCAAAATTGTTGTCACAGGGGCACTGCCCCTGCTAAATTCACAATCTGGCCCTCATACCATCATGGCCTTCTAATCATCCCAAGTTTACGATTGGCTCATTCATCCCCCTTCCTCTCCCCTGGAACTATTTCCCAGGTCGTTGCTGTAAATGAGAATGTGTTCTCAGTCAATTTACCTGGTAAAATAAGGGTTAAATAAGATCTGGGGAAAGGTACCAAAACATTTCTGCAGCATTGAAGGTCGCCAAGAACACAGTGGCCTCCATCATTCTTAAATGGAAGAAGTTTGGAACCCTCAAGACTCTTCCTAGAGCTGGCCGCCCAGCCAAACTGAGCAATAGGGGTAGAAGGGCCTTGGTCAGGGAGGTGACCAAGAACCCGATAGTCACTCTGACAGAGCTCCAGAGTTCCTCTGTGGAGATGGGAGAACCTTCCAGAAGGACAACCATCTCTGTAGCACTCCACCAATCAGGCTTTTATGGTAGAGTGGCGAGACGGAAGCTACTCAGTAAAAGGCACATGACAGCCCACTTGGAGTTTGCCAAAAGGCACCTAAAGACTCTCAGACCAAGAGAAACAAGATTCTCTGGTCTGATGAAACCAAGATTGAATTCTTTGGCATGAATGCCAAGCGTCACGTCTGGAGGAAACCTGGTACCATCCCTACGGTGAAGCATGGTGGTGGCAGCATCATGCTGTGGGGATGTTTTTCAGCGGCAGGGACTGGGAGACTAGTCAAGATCGAGGGAAAGATGAACGGAGCAAAGTACAGAGAGATCATTGATGAAAACCTGCTCCAGAGCACTCATGACCTCAGACTGGGGCGAAGGTACACATTCCAACAGGACAATGATCCTAAGCAGACAGCCAAGACAACGCAGGAGGGGCTTTCGGGTCGCTGAATGTCCTTGAGTGGGCCAGCCAGAGCCCGGACTTGAACCCGGTCGAACATCTCTGGAGAGACCTGAAAATAGCTGTGCAGCGAAGCTCCCCATCCAACCTGACAGAGCTTGAGAGAATCTGCAGAGAAGAATGGGAGAAACTCTCCAAATAAAGGTGTGCCAAGCTTGTAGCGTCATACCCAAGAATACTGCAGGCTGTAATCACTGCCAAAGGTGCTTCAACAAAGTACTGAGTAAAAGGTTTGAATACTTAGGTAAATGTGATATTTAATTTTTTTATTTGTAATAAATCTGCAAAATTTTCTAAAAACCTGTTTTTGCTTTGTCCTTATTGGGTATTGTGTGTAGATTAATGAGTGGGGAAAAACTATTTAATCCATTTTAGAATAAGGCTGTAATGTAACAACATGTGGAAATAGTCAAGAGGTCTGAATACTTTCTGAATACACTGTATGCACTTTTCTACTATGCATATTCAACACTTCATATTGTCAAGACATGTTTTTATAACATAATTGGTCAAAGATGGAACCATCACCTGCTGCGTGCTTCAGTAACTGTTCCAAAAACGACTATAAACTGCATCCACACATTGAACATTGTAATGGATTAGCATTTCCATTCTTAACGTGTAAAGCTCCCAGTTTCAGTCAGAGCTCACCTGCTGGACCAGTCCTCCCAGCTGAAGAAGAATCTACTGTGCTGCACTCTCTCCTGACAACACATCATTCATAGCCATAATGAAGACAGCATTCTTCAAGGGTTACGAGACTTTGAAAAACAAGGGTGCATTCCAGGGATCATTATTGATAGCTAAACATGATATAAGAATGAGGTGGCCTTCAAGCATTCAATTTCATTTAGTTACACATTGCGTCAAGGAGACAAAAACAGTATATCAGTCATTTCTGTATCTATAATAATTGTCTTTATTATGACCACTGCCACTTCACAAAAATAGAAATTCAAATTTTACAACACATAAACTAGTTTTGTAATGAATTCAACATAGCAGAACTATTATTTGTAATTACAAGTTTATAACATAAAATAACCATGCATATTATCATACACCAGTCAAACTTTATGCTCAGTGCACATTGACTTGCAAGAATTGAAGACAAGGAAATGGTGCAGCGGTACCTCCCAGTGGTTGCTTAAAGCAGCAATCATAAGTAGACTATCAACGCAGCCTCCACACCCCTGGTTCAGTAAAAAGCTGACGGATCAGGCTGGAGAAATGTAATCACTCCAATTCATAGACAGAACTATGGGTGCAAGGAATGACCATCCAAGATAGCAAAATGATCGTTTTAACCGTATTTTGAGGCTGTATAGTGTTTGTTTGCATTTTCTTTGTTTCCAAACATTGGGGTTAAACAAGCTTACATTTTGGGATCTGATGGGGTATGACAGTTGAACTAAGCTCATGAGGCATTTATAAGTCATTTTTTTCAGGAATCAATGGGTGCATATCATTCATTTATTAGTCCAAAAAATGGATGTAGAAACTGTTGATTGCCCCTTTAAATTTCTGGGATGCTTTTTTTTCTACACTTGATAGCATTACATTTGTTACACGGTTCTCACAAAGCAATTTTTTTAATGATATGCATAAAATCATTGCGTCCGATTTTGAGTTAGCACCTCAAAGCTGTCCTCTTTTGTGAAACTGGAAAAAGAAAGTCACGGTTCCGGGTTTCAGCTAGCTTTCCAACATGCATCTTACTTATATTGTTGTGCAGATATTATAAAGAACTGGTGTCAACATGATGATTCTGTTGATACGCTTGTAAATCAGATATCTCTTGTAATTACTGTTAGGCTTACATGCAATTCACCGTTGCTTTACAGTGGATAGTCATGTCTGTTGTATACATAGTTTGTTGGGCCACAGGACAGGCAGTAATCAGATCTTCTCCACATAGTTCCCAGGGAAGAGTCCTTCCTTGCCACAAAACCTGCCTCTCCACCAGCCTGATGCATCTGCAGGGGAACACAGAGATATGGACAGCTGTGGACTCCATACACAGTACAGTCTTAGAATTCATCCAATACAGGTCTGAGCATGAATTGATGCTGTGAGCTTATTCGGGATCAGCACTTAAAGCATAACAGCACTGGTGTAGTAGTGCCAAGCATCAAACAAGTTCTCTAGTCTCTTCTGCCTCTTTCTTCACACCCTTTTCCGTTGTTGAGATGGACACAGGTTTTTAACAAATAGAGAATTGAGTACTATTCTATTCCTTCCCTACGTGTTCCTCACCTTCATTGAGCAGGTCGATGATATCATTGGTGTCGAAGCTAAGCTCGTCTGTGTCCTGGCCAGCATACTGGTACAGCGCCCGGCAACGCGGGCCGGTGGGGCGTGGCTGGGCCTTGGGCCGGCTGGACGGGGCCGGGGGGGGCCGCTGGCTGCTGATACTCCTCTTCCTCTGCATTCTGGAGAGAGAGAGGGGGGGATGAGAGAGGGAGAGAGAGGGGAGGATGAGAGAGAGAGAGAGGGGGATGAGAGAGAGAGGAGAGAGAAGGGGGATGAGAGAGAGAGAGGGGGGGGGTGAGAGAGAGGGGGGATGAGAGAGTGAGAGAGAGGGGGGGTGAGAGAGAGAGAGAGAGGGGGATGAGAGAGAGAGAGGGATGAGAGAGACACTAGAGAGAGAGAGAGAGAGAGAGAGAGAGGGATGAGAGAGATGAAGAGAGAGAGAGAGAGAGAGAGAGAGAGATAGAGAGAGAGAGGGGGATGAGAGAGAGAGAGAGAGGGGGGATGAGATAGAGAGAGAGAGAGAGGGGGGGAGATGAAGAGAGAGAGAGAGAGAGAGGGATGAGAGAGATGAGAGAGAGAGAGAGAGATGAGAGAGAGAGAGAGAGAGGAGAGAGAGAGAGCGGGGATGAGAGAGAGGGGGGGGGGGGATGAGAGAGAGAGGGGGGGGGGGGTGAGAGAGAGAGAAAGAGAGAGGGGGATGAGAGAGAGAGAGAGAGAGCGGGATGAGAGAGAGAGAGAGGGATGAGAGAGATGAGAGAGAGAGAGGGGGATGAGAGAGATGAGAGAGAGAGAGAGAGAGAGATGAGAGTGAGAGAGAGAGAGAGAGAGAGAGAGAGAGAGAGAGGGATGAGAGAGTTGAGCGAGAGAGGGGGATGAGAGAGAGAGAGAGAGCGAGAGAGAGAGGGGGATGAGAGAGATGAGAGCCCAACTCCAACCCTTCACTGCAGATAGTATATTTTGGGAATACCCACTGTGTGCTCAGTTTATTCAGCTCACCCAGACACGCCCTGGTCAGGCACGTTGAGGAAGTCCAGGTTCCCCTGCTGAGTCTGAGCCGAGCCTCGTCTTGTATTCAGGGAGCCCAGTTTGGGGAGGGCGGCGCTGGGGGGCCGGTTCCGTTTCTGGGGGATGGAGTAGGTATGCTCTGGCTGCTGGGGCGGTGGAGCACCTCTACCTCTGGGTGCACCATTCTGGTGCCCTAGTCAAAGAAGAGGAACACAGATACCATCAAAACACAAGACAAATTGTATACCATTCATACACTAAGACCTCTAATATCTCAACATAATTATCACAGTGGTGGTACAGTTCATAGTAAGCACTGCAAGTCCATGTTCATGGAGTGAGGCCTGCCAATGACGTAGGAACATATCTGGACCAAATAATAAGTTTACCTCTGCTGGGAGGCTGACTCCTGCCTCCTCCATGGTTCTGTGGAGATCCCTTCTTGGTGGGCTCTGACAAAATAAACAGAGTTTTAAACTATGACATATTATTGAGTCAGACCTAGTATTCTATACATGATCTACTATATCTATGTCTCTTTTCCACTTCGGTATGTGATTCTTTCTGTTCCTGCTACTCACTGGAGGTCTTTGGCAGGCCATCTCCCACGTTGATGGTGAGAGTCTTTCCAGCTGGTTTGATCTCTGCCAGGTCTCCCTGTCCCCTCTGGAACACCACAACACGGGTGCCCCCTCCACCCCAGCCCTCCTTCTTCACCCGGAACTCCAGTCTATAGAGAGCCACAACAGTGGACATGAATGATATGATCCATTTTACCAAATGCTTTCATCCAAAGTTAACTCGATCAACTAAACTATGGAGACCACACATAGAGAGTCATATAGCAAGGCTGTTCCTATCCAGTATGTGTGTAGTCCTACCTGTCGTTGAAGGAGAGAGACAGCTTGTTCTTGGTCGCCTCTTCATAGCGCTTACAGAGCAGGCTGAGGAACTCAGTCTTGAAGTTGGACTCCAGCAGACTGTCATACTGAGCCTCATGCACGATGAAGAAATCATCCTGTCTCATACTACAGGGAGAGGGAGAAAGGCAGAAATGGAAAGGTTTGAGCGATTGCCGTTGATAGAAGACAAGAAGTGTCACACACAGTAGGCGGATATAGCAAAGTTCTTTTTTTTCCATATCCTGTGTGATCAATTCCTGTTTATTAATGACAACGCTGACAACAAAAGTTCCCAATGGTACTGCCTGGAAATACATCACACTGGACTGGTATATGCTATTCTAAGTCTAGCAGGGAGAAAAACCCTTTACCTGAGCGAGACAGAGTGGATGCTCTCAAACTCCAGCTTCCGTTTTAACACCTCCTTTATCTGTCCCTTCTCTGGCCCCTTCTTCACCTTCTCTCTGCCTATCAGGTAGATACCCTTGGGAGACAGAATCAGGTCCCTCTTGATGGACTGGAGAGAGAAAATGGAAGGGGGAGAGAAAGAATAAGAGTGAGAATGAGTGGGTGTAAATGGAAGATGGAAGAAGTTAACCCCATGTTGTGTAGTTAACCCCGGCATTGGCTCTCTTTTCCTCACCGCTCTGTAGGGGAGGGACAGGTAGACTCACATTGAACCTGCGGTCAAACTTGTTGACAGAGTCTGCAAAGTCGACTCGCTCCCTCTTGGCCAGGAACTGTCTGAGCTCAGGCCTCTGATCCAGTCCCAGGTAGTCTCCTACAAAGTTCCTGTTGATGCTGTTCCTCCTCCTCTCCTTAGAGTTGTACAGGATGTCCGAGGCTGCGGACAACATGCGAGAGAGGGGAGTTCATGGTCATTTTAAGTAAGACCCTTCAAGGACATATTCATTGCTGTATATTCATTTTCTGTATTTACATTGATTTGTGTATATTCATATTTCTGTATTTACATTGATTAATGTATATTCATATTTCTTCCTTGTTTCATCCCCACACACCTCTCTAGGATCATTGACACACTTACCCTCCTCCCTCATCTGTTCATATTTCCTCCTGGCGATGTACTTCCTCCAGGCCTTCTGGATGGTCCTGGCGAACATGTCGAATTTCCTCTCCCGCATCTCCTCCAATAGGAAGAGCTAGGAGAGACGGAGGGGAGAGGGAATGCTTTGATCAAAGAAACCATTTTACAGTATATAGATGAATACCTCACACCTTTTTTGAAATACATTTCATATATTCATGTAAACCGGGACGACCCATTGAGATAAAAGAACAGCACTTTTCTTAGGGAGACCTATGTGGGCCCCTACCGACTCTGGGGCCTTGACGAAGACCTTGGAGCGCCCCATCTGGTACTGATCTGTGTCCATGTTGACAGAGCGGAGGAGATGCAGGACCCCCTGCTGCTCTCCCCCCTGCCAGCACGGCCACGTCTCTGCCGTCAGGATGGCATACCTGCAGGCCACACACAGAGGGTCAGGCACTGGGGAGGACATAACTACCCCCCCCCCCCGCACACACACACACACACACACACTGAGAGGGCACAAAGCAGACACTGAAGGACACACACCTAAGAGTAAGTAAGACTCACCTCTGTAGGAACTTATTGAAGACTCTGCGATAGGCGTAGCCGGCTCGACGTACACGGATGTTCTCCCGCAGCCCAAGGTACTCCACCTGGTGCTTGGCCCTAAACACACACATAGTTTAATCATCTCCTTTATTCTAATGTTCCAATTCTAATGTTCCAAACTATACCGTCATAACTCCCTGCTGAATTCTCTGAATGTTCTGCTATTGGATATTTGGTGTCTGTTGGGGGGTGTAATAGGGACACACCGGCTCTCCTCCCAGTCCTTGGGTCTCTTAGTCTCATTGGGTTTGATACATCGGATATAGTGGGGGGTGCACTTCATCAACGTGTTCACCAGATCATTGGCTTGTTTCTGCAGAGAGAACATAAGAGATAGATGTACCACCAGGTAGCTACTAATAACCTCAAACCTATGGGTGTACTGTTCCACTGTGCTGGCAGTAGAGTGGGGACAGTTACCTTGATCTTACAGCTAGCAGTGGTGGGCCTGCTCTTCTTGTCTGTGTTGAGGTTTTCAGGGAAGAGGCTGCGGATGAAGTCACTGTGGGAACAAGACGGAGGACCACATTTCATTGATCCCACCCACATTATTTTCAAGCCTTGGTTGTTTTGAGACACGTGTCTGTTAAGGTAAAGATAGAGGCATACGTACTGTTCACTGCTCTGCATGAGTTCAATGAGGTCAGTAAAAAGCACGTCCCGGTTTCTCTCACAGAAACCGTTTATTTCGTAGGAGACCTGAGGTGACATGAGACATCATGTGTAAATATCAACATTCACACCGACCTTCACACTTCCTGCACCCACATGTCTACCTACCCACTTCCCATTGATGGAACATTCCTTTCTACCTCAGCCTAGAAGTGTCTACTTCTATGTGTTTTGAGCGTGAGAAGGCTTGTCCTCTCCTGGTACCCACCTTGCCTGCGTAGTGGTGGATGACAAAGCCAGAGTTCCAGCTGTTGAAGTGTTCGTGAGTGCCCACCACCGCCGAGAGCTTCTGGAGCAGGGTGCCATCTGCCCCCTCACCCTTGGCATACATGGTGGCACACACATCATCCAGCACACTCATGATGCCTGGCGGGTTCTGGAAGGGATTGTTAGACATGTAGCGTGGTAGCCACAAGCAGAATAAAGACACATTTGTGGAAATTGCATTGAGATATTGTCATTTTGGGCTCACCAACTTATTCTCGATGAGGTCACACACAACCTTGTTGTTGAAATACTCGATTGGTTTCCACTTGATGCCTTCCTGAACATACTCCTCCTGGGAGAAACATAGCGAGATAGACAATGCCAATATAATTCTCACAACATCCAAGACACCTCGTAAAGGAAATGAAAAGTGTTGATGTTTGAGAGTGGTTTGTACCTGTTCAGCCTTCAGTGTCAGCTCAATAAATATCTGCTGTAGCTTCTCGTTAACAAAGTTGATGCAGAACTGCTCAAACCCATTCCTCTGTCAGAAAGCACACATCCAGGTTGAAGACAATGTTACCACATAGCTATGTCTGGTCTTATTATCCCATCAGAGTTCAGAGATGGACATGTCTTTGTATTTAATATACCATTCACCTGAAATATCTCAAAGCCATATATGTCAAGTACTCCTATACTGTATTCTTCATGAGGTTTCTGTATGGCTTTGTTTATTGCCTGGCAATAGGAGAGGAAGAGAGAGGAGAGTTAATTAGTATGAAATGGACGTGTCACCATTACTGTATTTGTGTCTGTGTGTGTATCGTTGCAGTGTATAGTAAACTCAGCAAAAAAAGAAACGTCCCTTTTTCAGGACCCTGTCTTCCAAAGATAATTCATAAAAATCCAAATAACTTCACAGATCTTCATTGTAAAGGGTTTAAACACTGTTTCCCATGCTTGTTCAATGAATTGTTCATAAACAATTAATGAACATCGACCTGTGGAACTGTCGTTAAGACACGAACAGCTAACAGAAGGTAAGTAATTAAGGTCACAGTTATGAAAACTTAGGACACTAAAGAGGCCTTTCTACTGACTCTGAAAAACACAGAAAGAAAGATGCCCGGGGTCCCAGCTCATCTGCGTGAACGTGCCTTAGGCATGCTGCAAAGAGGCATGAGGACTGCAGATGTGGCCAGGGCAATAAATTGCAATGTCTGTACTGTGAGATGCCTAAGACAGCGCTGCAGGGAGACAGGATAGACAACTGATCGTCCTCGCAGTGGCAGACCACGTGTAACAACACCTGCACAGGATCAGTACATCCGAACATCACACCTGCGAGACTGGTACAGGATGGCAACAACAACTGCCCGAGTTACACCAGGAACGCACAATCCCTCCATCAGTGCTCAGACTGTCTGATAGGCAATAGGCTGAGAGAGGCTGGACTGAGGGCCTGCAGGCCTATTGCAAGGCAGGTCCTCACCAGACATCACCGGCAACAACATCGCCTATGGGCACAAACCCACCGTCGCTGGACCAGACAGGACAGCAAAAAGTGCTCTTCACTGACGAGTCGCGGTTTTGTCTCACCAGGGGTGATGGTCAGATTCGCGCTTATTGTCGAAGGAATGAGCGTTACACTGAGGCCTATACTCTGGAGCGGGATCGATTTGGAGGTGGAGGGTTCGTCAGGGTCTGGGGCGGTGTGTCACAGCATCATCAGACTGAGCTTGTTGTCATTGCAGGCAATCTCAACGCTGTGCGTTACAGGGAAGACATCCTCCTCCCTCATGTGGTACCCTTCCTGCAGGCTCATCCTGACATGACCCTCCAGCATGACAATGCCACCAGCCATACTGCTCGTTCTTTGCGTGAATTCCTGCAAGACAGGAATGTCAGTGTTCTGCCATGGCCAGCGAAGAGCCCGGATCTCAATCACATTGAGCACGTCTGGGACCTGTTGGATCGGAGGGTGAGGGCTAGGGGCCATTCCCCCAGAAATGTCCGGGAACTTGCAGGTGCCTTGGCGGAAGAGTGGGGTAACATCTCACAGCAAGAACTGGCAAATCTGGTGCAGTCCATGAGGAGGAGATGCACTGCAGTACTTAATGCAGCTGGTGGCCACACCAGATACTGACTGTTACTTTTGATTTTGACCCCTCCTTTGTTCAGGGACACATTATTCCATCTGTTAGTCACATGTCTGTGGAACTTGTTCAGTTTATGTCTCAGTTGTGGAATCTTGTTATGTTCACACAAATATTTACACATGTTAAGTTTGCTGAAAATAAACGCAGTTGACAGTGAGAGGATGTTTCTTTTTTTTGCTGAGTTTAGTTGTCCCTGACCTCCACCAGGTAATCAAAGAGTCGTGTGTAGAGGGCCTTTGCCAGGGCATCTCGGGTATAGGTGGCTTGTTCTTGGTTGAGTGTTACATCAATGGACTCAGATTTCCCACCCCACTTTGAGTCCATCTTTCTGCTTGTCAGTTTGTCTTGCAGACGCGTTGGGTCAACGCCAAGCAGATAGGCAGGGAAGGCAAGCACTGGGAGGGAGGAAAAACATACAGAACAAACAGAACACCTGAGCAAAATAAATGAATTCCTGCTTTCATTATGGCAAAAGTGTGTTTTGGTGACTATCCCTCTAATGTTTTTTCACCTTATGGGGACAGTTGCATTGATGCTTACTTGTGCATGTGGAGCTCTGTGTGCATGTGTTCATGTGGAGCTCTGTGTGCATGTGTTCATGTGGAGCTCTGTGTGCATGTGTTCATGTGGAGCTCTGTGTGCATGTGTTCATGTGGAGCTCTGTGAGCATGTGTTCATGTGGAGCTCTGTGTGTATGTGTGCATGTTGAGCTCTGTGTGTATGTGTTCATGTGGAGCTCTGTGTGCATGTGTTCATGTGGAGCTCTGTGTGCATGTGTTCATGTGGAGCTCTGTGTGCATGTGTGCATGTGGAGCTCTGTGTGCATGTGTTCATGTGGAGCTCTGTGTGCATGTGTTCATGTGGAGCTCTGTGTGCATGTGTGCATGTGGAGCTCTGTGTGCATGTGTTCATGTGGAGCTCTGTGTGCATGTGTTCATGTGGAGCTCTGTGTGCATGTGTTCATTTGGAGCTCTGTGTGCATGTGTTCATGTGGAGCTCTGTGAGCATGTGTTCATGTGCATGTGTGTGTATTAGGCATGTTTGTCTTCTCCCACTCACAGTCAGTGCTCTCCACCTGCCCATAGTTGCCTGCCTCTATGAAGCTGATGTTTCCAAGGTGCAGGATTCCTGTTATGATCTGCAGCCCCTGAGCCTGGTAGGCCTCTGGGATCCCAATCACATTCATGGCTTCCTGTGGACAAAACAAAACACTGATGTCTATGGTCCTGTACAGAGCGCCTTTACTGCTGGCCCTGACAACACACAAGGACCGGGAATACACAATAGAACAGTATATTTAGCTAATATAAGCCTGTATTATGAATATAAATATGAGTGTCAATTTGCTCCCAGCGCTTCTGTGATGTCTCAATAAAGAAAAAAAATGTGTACTCTGTTTTTAGCACTGATGGCGGTACCATTGTCTCCTGAAAGTCCTTGCTGTCATTGGTTCCGTCCACTTTGTATGTCCCAGACTGGTTCAGGTAGTAGTAGTATTCTGGAGTCATGATGCCCAGGGCTTCTTTCTGCTGGGGGTTGGTTCCCTCTATTAGCTAAATACAACAGTTCAGACAAAACACAATTGAAAGTTACAGCACATGAATTACACATCAACAATTCACACCCAATTATGAAACCCTACAGAACCGTTAAATCTGTGCTGTAGGGTGAGAAAGTCAAACACATTGTCATTGTGGGTTGTTAAATTACTGCTGGCCTAGTTCGGGGCCTGACTGACCTGGTAGTAGATGTGGAAGTTCCTCTCGTTCTCGTTCTGGCTCACCACCCTCGACTTCTCAAGGAGGAAGTTGGAGATTTTACCACCGTCCGGCTCTCCTCCTCTGCTAAACTGGATCTCAAAGTACTTACCCTGTTAGATCAGAACACACACAAAAACCTATCACTCAAATTCGACATGGTTCATTATTCTGACTTTGTGGTTGTGGTCCGGGGGGCAGGTAGCCTAGTGGTTAAGAACGTTGGGCCAGTAACCGAAAGAGCGCTGTTTCGAAGCCCTGAACGGACTAGGGGAAAAATCTGTACATGTTCCCTTGATCAGGGCACTATACCCTAATTGCTCCTGTAAGTAGCTCTGGATAAGAGTGTCTGTAAATGACTCATATTTAAATGGGAATGGGTATGTGGCCCTATGTATTGGTGGAATGGAATTGTCAGAGCAGTGACACGAGATGTACTACTGCTCTGTACCACAAGATGTACCACAAAATAAGATATTTACATTACTACACAGCTGTTGACCCCACCCAGGATTTCACCTCAGCTCAGTCTTCTCAAGCTCTTTCATCTCACTGTGTTGTTCTTCTGTAATAGAGGCCTACAGTACACACAGCTGGGCACCTCAGAGGCAGGAAACCCCAGAGGTGACATGCACTCAGCTACAAAGCCTGCACTGTTGCATGTGGATGTGGTTAGGAGTTGAGGCTAACATCTCAGGATCTCAGCAGTAGGGAAAGGGGAGAGGGTGAAAGGTGGCTGTTGCATACTGCTGCTGTGGGTATATAGTCTGCAGAATGCAGATCACCTCTAGTAGAGCACAGGAAAAACAACAGCCTCTGTGCACAGTGTATTGTCTATAAGAATAGTTAGCACAGAACTAACAGAAATGATCAGTTTACAGTATCAGTCTTACTTTATTAGCCCACACACAGTGTCTAGAGAGGAGGAGGAAGAACAAGATGAAGGGAGGCTGATTGCTGTACGTATCACTCACAAAGCGACTGGAGTTGTTGTTGCGGACAGTCTTGGCATTGCCGAAGGCCTCCAATAGAGGATTGGACTGGAGGATGATGTCCTTCACATGCTGAGAGACACATACAGAGAAACATCACAACACAGCACTTCAGTTTCCTTCACAGTCATTAGTAATGGTAATGGTAATAGTAGTAATAGTAATGTAATAGTAGTAATAGTAATGGTAATGGTAATAGTAGTAATAGTAATGGCAATGCTAATAGTAATAGTAGAAATGGTAATGGTAATAATAGTAATGGTAATGGTAATAGTAGTAATGGTAATGGTAATAATAGTAATAGTAATGGTAATAGTAGTAAGAGTAATGGTAATAGTAGTAATAGTAATGGTAATAGTAGTAATAGTAATGGTAATAGTAGTAATAGTAATGGCAATGCTAATAGTAATAGTAGTAATAGTAATGGTAATGGTAATAATAGTAATAGTAATGGTAATAGTAATAATAGTAATGGTAATGGTAATAGTAGTAATAGTAATGGTAATAGTAGTAATAGTAATGGCAATGGTAATAATAGTAATAGTAATGGTAATAGTAATAATAGTAATGGTAATAGTATAGTAATGGTAATGGTAATAGTAGTAATAGTAATGGCAATAATAGTAATAGTAATGGTAATAGTAGTAATAGTAATGGCAATAGTAGTAATAGTAATGGCAATGCTAATAGTAGTAATAGTAATGGTAATGGTAATAGTAGTAACAGTAATGCTAATGGTAATAGTAGTAATAGTAATGCTAATGGTAATAGTAGTAATAGTAATAACAGAAGGTAATACCTGCACTTTATCACCTCCTCCTGATACTTTGGAGATGTAACCCATAATGTATTTTGCAGCCACAGTCTTCCCAGCTCCACTCTCCCCACTGGCACAACACACACAAAACATACAGCCATATTAATGATAACCCTCTAATTTACACTGTATCAAAAACCTTTTTGTGAAACTTGTTGTGAAGGTGATCTATGGTTGCACATGAGTTTCTGTTTCTTTTATACTAAACAAAAATATAAACACAACATGTAAATTGTTGGTCCCATGTTTCATGACCTGAACTAAAATATCCCAGAAATGTTCCATATGCACATAAAGCTTATTTCTTTCAAATTCTGTGCACAAATTTGTTTACATCCCTGTTTGTGAGCATTTCTCCTTTGCCAAGATAATCCATCCACCTGACAGGTGTGGAATATCAAGAAGCTGATTAAACAGCATGATCATTACACAGGTGCACCTTGTGCTGGGGACAATAAAAGGCCTCTCTAAAATGTGCAGTTTTAATACACAACACAATGCCACAGATGTCTCAAGTTTTGAAGGAGCGTGCAAATGGTATGCTGACTACAGGAATGTCCACCAGAGCTGTTGCCAGAGAATTTAATGTTAATTTCTCTATCATAAGCCGCCTCCAATGTTGTTTTACAGAATTTGGCAGTATGTCCCACTGTTTAACATATACTGTTTACAGGAAACTCACTCTACATCCTTAGATGAAGTTGAGTGGGAAAAGGAATGGGGTGGTGAAATAATTTTCTGTCATGGACAAAGGAACTCAAAGGGTGTGATGATATTAATTAACAAAATTGTTGAAAATGAAAGTGGACAAAAAAAAGATTTGGCTCATTCATTTACAGTGAGGGAAAAAAGTATTTGATCCCCTGCTGATTTTGTATCTTTGCCCACTGACAAAGAAATTATCAGTCTGTAATTTTAATGGTAGGTTTATTTGAACAGTGAGAGACAGAATAACAACAAAAAAATCCAGAAAAACGCATGTTAAAAATTGTATAAATTGATTTGCATTTTAATGAGGGAAATAAGTATTTGACCCCTCTGCAAAACAAGACTTAGTACTTGGTGGTAAAACCCTTGTTGGCAATCACAGAGGTCAGATGTTTCTTGTAGTTGACCACCAGGTTTGCACACATCTCACGAGGGATTTTGTCCCACTCCTCTTTGCATATCTTCTCCAAGTCATTAAGGTTTCGAGGCTGACGTTTGGCAACTCGAACTTTCAGCTCCCTCCACAGATTTTCTATGGGATTAAGGTCTGGAGACTGGCTAGGCCACTCATAGACCTTAATGTGCTTCTTCTTGAGCCACTCCTTTGTTGCCTTGGCCGTGTGTTTTGGGTCATTGTCATGCTGGAATACCCATCCATGACCCATTTTCAATACCCTGGCTGAGGGAAGGAGGTTCTCTCCCAAGATTTGACGGTACATGGCCCCGTCCATCGTCCCTTTGATGCGGTGTAGTTGTCCTGTCCCCTTAGCAGAAAAACACCCCCAAAGCATAATGTTTCTACCTCCATGTTTGACGGTGGGGATGGTGTTCTTGGGGTCATAGGCAGCATTCCTCCTCCTCCAAACATGACGAGTTGAGTTGATGCCAAAGACCTCCATTTTGGTCTCATCTGACCACAACACGTTCACCCAGTTGTCCTCTGAATCATTCAGATGTCCATTGGCAAACTTCAGACGGGCATGTATATGTGCTTTCTTGAGCAGGGGGACCTTGCGGGCACTGCAGGATTTCAGTCTTTTACGGCGTAGTGTGTTACCAATTGTTTTCTTGGTGACTATGGTCCCAGCTGCCTTGAAATCATTGACAAGATCCTCCCGTGTAGTTCTGGGCTGATTCCTCACCGTTCTCATGATCATTGCAACTCCACGAGGTGAGATCTTGCATGGAGCTGGAGATTGGAGATTGACAGTTCTTTTGTGTTTCTCACCAAGCTGCTTGGCGATGGTCTTGTAGCCCATTCCAGCCTTGTGTAGGTCTACAATCTTGTCCCTGACATCCTTGGAGAGCTCTTTGGTCTTGGCCATGGTGGAGAGTTTGGAATCTGATTGATTGATTGCTTCTGTGGACAGGTGTCTTTTATACAGGTAACAAACTGAGATTAGGAGCACTCCCTTTAAGAGTGTGCTCCTAATCTCAGCTCGTTACCTGTATAAAAGACACCTGGGAGCCAGAAATCTTTCTGAAATACTTATTTCCCTCATTAAAATGCAAATCAATTTATAACATTTTTGGCATGCGTTTTTCTGGATTTTTTTGTTGTTATTCTGTCTCTTACTGTCAAATAAACCTACCATTAAAATTATAGACTGATCATTTCTTTGTCAGTGGGCAAACGTACAAAATCAGCAGGGGATCAAATACTTTTTTCCCTCACTGTATATGGTCCAAATCAGGATGAACCACACTTCTTCAAAAATATTTATACCAATTTATTGAACTTACAGGCAACAAATTATCTAATCATTATGGTATGAGACTATAACACAGTGTTAAGTACCTCAATGGACCGTAAAGGTAATCACTCTACAAACTATCATCACCGTGCCATTAAGGAAATCACAAATATTATGGACACATTAGAAATAGTGGATATTTGGAGACTAAAAAACCCCGACCTAGTGAGATATACATGGAGGAGACTTAATCAAGCTAGTCATCTTGACTACTTTCTTATCTCTTTCTCTCTTGCATCAAAGGTTAAAAAGGTTTTAATAGGAGACAGAATGCGATCGGATCATCATCTAATTGGCATTCACATAACTCTTATAGATTTTCCACGTGGACGGAGATATTGGAAATTTAATCAAAGTTTACTGGAGGACAACTTATTTTTAACAAAGACAAAATAATTTATAACTGAATTGTTTCAGTATAATATAGGTTCAGCAAATCCCCTTATTGTTTGGGATACCTTTAAATGTACCTTCAGGGGTCAATCAATTCAATATTCATCAATAATAAAAAAGCAGTTTCTGGCTAAAGAGACAAGACTAACAAGAGAAATCCATGAACTAATAGTACAGGTAGATAGCAATAAAAACGATACTACAGAGATACAAGTTAGAGGAAAAACAAAAAGAACTTGAGGAACTTATTCAAGAACGATCTAATGTAATCTATTACAAAAATAAAGCAAACTGGATGGAATATGGAGAAAAATGCACAAATTCTTCCTGAATCTCCAATACAGGAACCCTAACAAAAATAATTTGCAGAAACTCGTTACTGAAGACGGAGTCATCTATGATTCTCCGAATTCTATTTTTAAAAATGGAGGAGGTGGGTGGCAGCGGGAGGAGGTAGGGAACTGGTCTGCATGCCCAATATAAAGGATCAAAACTGGCAGAGGAATAGAAATAGCATAAATAGGAAAGTATACCAGTTTCATTTGAGGACCAGGATGTTGACAACTGTGCCATACAGATTACAACATTTTGATGTACCGATTCCGTGGTACAGGGTGTATGAGTTTATATATAAAACAACGCAAGATTCAAGACTTCGTGCTTTTCAGCTAAAATTATTATATAGAATTCTTGCCACCAACAAAATGTTGAATATTTGGGGCATAAAATCATCGAAGCTCTGCAGATTTTGTTGTGAGGATACAGAATCAATAGACCATTTATTTTGGTATTGCCCTCAGGTAGCCTGTTTCTGGTCTCAGGTTCAGGAATGGCTGAAAATGCATAGCATTGATCTAAAATTGACCCTAGAAATAGTACTGTTAGGAGATCTCGAGAGACAGGGTCACTCAATTACTAATATAGTAATACTCTTAGTAAAAGTATTTATCTTCAACTCGCAATCTGTGGATTCTATTCGATTAGATAGATTGAAATTGCACATTAAACATCACAGTATAGTTGAAAGATACGTGTTGCGTAGAAAGCCGAAGTGGGTGGCCAGCAGAGATAGATGGGATGGGCTGAGGGAAGCTGAGGGTTGGTATGTGGAATTGGAGACAAGTGGGAGTGGAGTTGCGGTGTGAGAGATAGAATGATGGTCAAAGATAAAAGTAAAACAAATAAATAAAAAAAGAAGTCAAAATAAATCATAATAAAAGGTACATTTGAATGACACTAAGTGGCAGTGTTTTTACAACTAATGCCGGTTTGCCTGAGGCTGATGCCGTGCCGGTGTTTGTACACATGCATATATATACACACACTCTCATTCAAATAAACACATACAAGAACACACACAGACATGTAATAGTGCCAGACATGCACACAAACATATACAGTTGGCATTGCTGTTATGATTTCAGTTGTCCTTGATGTCCTTTGTTTTAAATGTATTATTATTTAAATGTTTTTGCAATGTTGTTTGCTGTTTTCTTCTGTCTTTTCCTTTTTTCTCTTTAGTTCATTCTCTTGGTTGTTGGTGCATTGGGGGGTTCTTGGGGGTGGGGAATGGAATGAATTGTATTTTTTATTTTGTTTTTTCTTCCTGGGGGGGGGGGGGACTGTGGGAAGGGTCTCAAATGGTTGAGGGACAGCTATTGGGGAACTGTGGAGGGATCTTGGAGGGTTCGGGTTCACGTTGTTTGGCCTGATGGCCCATTCCAGCCTTGTGTAGGTCTACAAGCTTGTCCCTGACATCCTTGGAGAGCTCTTTGGTCTTGGCCATGGTGGAGAGTTTGGAATCTGATTGATTGATTGCTTCTGTGGACAGGTGTCTTTTATACAGGTAACAAACTGAGATTAGGAGCACTCCCTTTAAGAGTGTGCTCCTAATCTCAGCTCGTTACCTGTATAAAAGACACCTGGGAGCCAGAAATCTTTCTGAAATACTTATTTCCCTCATTAAAATGCAAATCAATTTATAACATTTTTGGCATGCGTTTTTCTGGATTTTTTTGTTGTTATTCTGTCTCTTACTGTCAAATAAACCTACCATTAAAATTATAGACTGATCATTTCTTTGTCAGTGGGCAAACGTACAAAATCAGCAGGGGATCAAATACTTTTTTCCCTCACTGTATATGGTCCAAATCAGGATGAACCACACTTCTTCAAAAATATTTATACCAATTTATTGAACTTACAGGCAACAAATTATCTAATCATTATGGTATGAGACTATAACACAGTGTTAAGTACCTCAATGGACCGTAAAGGTAATCACTCTACAAACTATCATCACCGTGCCATTAAGGAAATCACAAATATTATGGACACATTAGAAATAGTGGATATTTGGAGACTAAAAAACCCCGACCTAGTGAGATATACATGGAGGAGACTTAATCAAGCTAGTCATCTTGACTACTTTCTTATCTCTTTCTCTCTTGCATCAAAGGTTAAAAAGGTTTTAATAGGAGACAGAATGCGATCGGATCATCATCTAATTGGCATTCACATAACTCTTATAGATTTTCCACGTGGACGGGGATATTGGAAATTTAATCAAAGTTTACTGGAGGACAACTTATTTTTAACAAAGACAAAATAATTTATAACTGAATTGTTTCAGTATAATATAGGTTCAGCAAATCCCCTTATTGTTTGGGATACCTTTAAATGTACCTTCAGGGGTCAATCAATTCAATATTCATCAATAATAAAAAAGCAGTTTCTGGCTAAAGAGACAAGACTAACAAGAGAAATCCATGAACTAATAGTACAGGTAGATAGCAATAAAAACGATACTACAGAGATACAAGTTAGAGGAAAAACAAAAAGAACTTGAGGAACTTATTCAAGAACGATCTAATGTAATCTATTACAAAAATAAAGCAAACTGGATGGAATATGGAGAAAAATGCACAAATTCTTCCTGAATCTCCAATACAGGAACCCTAACAAAAATAATTTGCAGAAACTCGTTACTGAAGACGGAGTCATCTATGATTCTCCGAATTCTATTTTTAAAAATGGAGGAGGCGGGTGGCAGCGGGAGGAGGTAGGGAACTGGTCTGCATGCCCAATATAAAGGATCAAAACTGGCAGAGGAATAGAAATAGCATAAATAGGAAAGTATACCAGTTTCATTTGAGGACCAGGATGTTGACAACTGTGCCATACAGATTACAACATTTTGATGTACCGATTCCGTGGTACAGGGTGTATGAGTTTATATATAAAACAACGCAAGATTCAAGACTTCGTGCTTTTCAGCTAAAATTATTATATAGAATTCTTGCCACCAACAAAATGTTGAATATTTGGGGCATAAAATCATCGAAGCTCTGCAGATTTTGTTGTGAGGATACAGAATCAATAGACCATTTATTTTGGTATTGCCCTCAGGTAGCCTGTTTCTGGTCTCAGGTTCAGGAATGGCTGAAAATGCATAGCATTGATCTAAAATTGACCCTAGAAATAGTACTGTTAGGAGATCTCGAGAGACAGGGTCACTCAATTACTAATATAGTAATACTCTTAGTAAAAGTATTTATCTTCAACTCGCAATCTGTGGATTCTATTCGATTAGATAGATTGAAATTGCACATTAAACATCACAGTATAGTTGAAAGATACGTGTTGCGTAGAAAGCCGAAGTGGGTGGCCAGCAGAGATAGATGGGATGGGCTGAGGGAAGCTGAGGGTTGGTATGTGGAATTGGAGACAAGTGGGAGTGGAGTTGCGGTGTGAGAGATAGAATGATGGTCAAAGATAAAAGTAAAACAAATAAATAAAAAAAGAAGTCAAAATAAATCATAATAAAAGGTACATTTGAATGACACTAAGTGGCAGTGTTTTTACAACTAATGCCGGTTTGCCTGAGGCTGATGCCGTGCCGGTGTTTGTACACATGCATATATATACACACACTCTCATTCAAATAAACACATACAAGAACACACACAGACATGTAATAGTGCCAGACATGCACACAAACATATACAGTTGGCATTGCTGTTATGATTTCAGTTGTCCTTGATGTCCTTTGTTTTAAATGTATTATTATTTAAATGTTTTTGCAATGTTGTTTGCTGTTTTCTTCTGTCTTTTCCTTTTTTCTCTTTAGTTCATTCTCTTGGTTGTTGGTGCATTGGGGGGTTCTTGGGGGTGGGGAATGGAATGAATTGTATTTTTTATTTTGTTTTTTCTTCCTGGGGGGGGGGGGGACTGTGGGAAGGGTCTCAAATGGTTGAGGGACAGCTATTGGGGAACTGTGGAGGGATCTTGGAGGGTTCGGGTTCACGTTGTTTGGCCTGATGGTAGATCGGTCAACATGCCCTTGAGCAGGGCATTGACCCTGGATGCTTCTGTGTGTCGCTCTGAATGGGAGTCTGTTGGATGACTGGTATGATGTAGTTGTTGAGCGGCTTCACTGCAAGTATATTGTATGTTTCGAATATTCAATAAATAATCAAAAAAATCTAAAAAATAAAAAATATAAAGTACGTCCCACTGGCCTCATAACCAACGACCACGTGTAACCATGCCAGCCCGGGACCTCCACATCAGGCTTCTTCACCTGCGGAATAGTCTGAGACCAGCCACCCGGACAGCTGATGAAACTGTGGGTTTGCACAACCAAAGAATTTCTGCACATCCGCCGCAATCACCTCATGTTTCACCATGATAATGCACAGCTCCATGTCTCAAGGATCTACACAATTCCTGGAAGCTGAAAATGTCCCAGTTCTTCCATGGCCTGCATACTCACCAGACATGTCACCCATTGAAAATGTTTGGGATGATCTGGATCGACGTGTACGACAACGTGTTCCAGTTCCCGACAATATCCAGCAACTTCACACAGCCATTGAAGAGCAGTGGGACAACATTCCACAGGCCACAATCAACATCCTGATCAACTCTATGCGAAGGAGATGTGTCACGCTGCATGAGACAAATAGTGGTTTTCTGATCCATGCCCCTACCTTTTTGTTAAGGTATCTGTGAACAACAGATGCATATCTGTATTCCCAGTCATGTGAAGTCCATCGATCGGGGCCTAATGAATTTATTTTGATTGACTGATTTCCTTATATGAACTGTAACTGAGAAAAATCTTTTAAATTGTTGCATGTTGCATTTATATTTCTGTTCAGTGTAGTTAGAAAGGAAATGACACACTGATTGAGCTTTGGTTCTTTGTTAGTTCTGAGAAAAGCAGTGAGAGTAAAGGTTTTTGGGTAGAATGACGCACATGAGAAGGCGTCAGAGAGAAGCACAGAGAAGAACTGGGACTACATACTGCCTGCCAGCAGAAAGAGATAGCAGTTATGACACTGGTATAATAACACACCTGATAATCACACACTGGTTCTCCTGATCAATCATCATGTTCCTGTACATGTTATCAGTCAGGGCGTAGATGTGGGGAGGGTTTTCATACTGGGCCTTTACATGGAGAAAGATGGACAGAAAAACGAGAGAGAGAGAGAGAGAAATGAGAGGGTGAGAGAGAGAGAGAGAGAGAGAGAGAGAAATGAGAGGGAGAGAGAGAGAGAGAGAGAGAGAGAGAGAAATGAGAGGGAGAGAGAGAGAGAGAGAGAGAGAGAGGGAGTTTAATATACAACTATGAAGGTAAACAAGGAAGTGAATGGGAATACAGTATAAAGACCAAAGTATATGTTGAACAATAGGATGGTTTACTCACAGCCCCTTGGTAGAGTTCAATTTCCCGGTCAGTGAAGTAGGGCATCTGTTTGAACGGGTTCACGGATATCAACACAGAGCCAATATAGGTCTGCACATGACAGTTAAGGAATAGGTAGGGTGTTTCTGGTGAAATCACAGAATATGATATTGAAACAATCACAGCGAAATTGTTGATTATGTAAACTTTTCAAAAAGATAAATATCCCAAACCATACATTAGTTTCATCCGGACTGGATTACACACACAAATATAATGCTTTTTTTCACACAAAGAATGAAGTAAGTCCTGAATGTGCAGTAAAATATGTACTAAAACACGGAAGTGTGCTGTTGAGTCATAAAGTGCATCCAAAAGAGGAACAGTGCAGTCCTATTATTGCATACATTCATGTGTGTCTGCGCATGTGAAGAAGTTGAGTGAGTACATATGTGTGGTAGGGGGATGAGGCAAGGATGGTATGTATGTTTGTTATTGCTACTGTGTGAGTACAAACATCAGCTGCGCTCACCCATGATATAGAATGGAAGGACCTAATGCTATGGACCAGAGGAATGACCTCAATGATCTCAATTCTCAAATGGTTTAAAAGCCCTTTGTAACAGTTTTTTGTTTGTGTGTATGTGTGTATGTGTGTATGCCTATAAATACATCAGTCTGAGAGTGTGTGAGGGGCAGGTCGTGTCTCCACAGTGTACTTCCCTGCTGTATTTTTGCTGAAGAGACATTTGTGAGAAGTGATGAAGGAAGGTCCCTAACAGACAATGAAACAGGATACGAAGATGTAGTCATCCATGTATCTCTTCTTCAGGTTCTCCACGATGGCGTCTTCGCTGATCTTGGACAGTAGCACCATGTCGTCCACACCACTCTGCTTGACATTCTGACTCTGCCAGTGATACTTACTGCCCTGCAGGAGAGAACGGTCAGGGTTGGGGAATGCACACCCTTTTTATTTGTAATTGAGGCGGAGAGAAAAGCAGAGGTAGATCTATAGATGACCTAGTTCATACTTAATGTGAGCTACAGAACATTATGAGAGGGTATCTACAAACAGGAGGGGTATAGAAAACCAGAAGAAGCACGGGCCTACTGTAATTGGAAGGCAAGTGCACCAGCAGACATCAGAGAGAAGTTTCTCAGCAGCAGGGTCTCTCTGTGTGTAACTGTGTCATTAACAATGTGACTAACTGTGGTTATCAGTACAGGAAGCTGAGGACAGTTACCAGGCAACGCTCTGTAGATGAGGTGAGCATATGCCAATTTGGCCATCTCTGTAAAGTACTCTTTCCCACTCTGATCTACGACAGTGATAACCAGTAGTTGTGGTCTATGTTGAATATGCTACCTATAGGAGTCTGTGGAATGGGAGGGGACTCCGTTTAAAGTATACCATTGGACCACAGATAGAGCAATGAGACAGATATTTCACAGGATGTAGCAATGTGAAGCATCTGGTTTGCGTTTCCACTCACTGGTGAGAGGAAGCCCAGTGGCAGGCAGTGGGAGAAGATGGAGCGAAATGGATTCTGGCCGACATTCTGCCAATTTTCTCATTGATAAAACATTTGATCTCGATACAGTTTTCTGTTTCCAAAACTAGAATCTGTTATGAACAGAGTAGACTAAGTTTTGTAGACTTTGCCCGTTGCCAAAGTTTCAAACAACTGCATTGTTTAGAAGGAGTGCAAGGGCGAATTGAGTTATTGCACACACACTTCACAGAGTAGGCGTTCCCTAACTGAAATATGCAAATACTTGCTAGAACACACCAATAGAATCTCACTAGCTCTTGCTTGGCTCTGCCCACGTCCTTGCTTATTCTGCCCACTATGATTTATTTGCTCCCATTGGAACTGAGATCCTGTGGTCTATCTTGGGTTAGTTATACAAATCTTTGATTGGGCCATGGTTTGGTGATTTCTTTACTCAAAATGAATGTAGTGCATTTTTAAGTAACTGCAAAAAAAAAGATTATCTTTTAATTTTCTGCTCCCCTCCCATTCCGATGCCTTCAATACGATGATGACGTCCACCACATCGTGCAGAGAGTTTCCTGACTTCCCTATCACCACATAAAGAGTTGAGTTGAACCAGGTTTGGCCAACGATGTTGTATTAAACTGTATGATATGATCTTAGCCTTGTTTGGGTTCCCAACGCTGTGTTGTTTTGATGTGTGGTGGATCCTGAAAATAGGTCTAACATGATTACTGTGGTCTGAGTTCCAACTCTCTCAACCAGCTAGTGATAACTTTGGAGGAGGAGGTTCTAATACAAATGTATATTCCAACCCCAGTGAGTCAGTCAACTCTCTGGCCAATCAATCAATGATATTCAATTACAAATAAGCTACCATGAACATTAGATACTGTAAGAAAACAAGCAGTACTTCAGTCCTTGAGGGCCGGTAATTGAATATCTGTTTTGTTTTGCATCTCCACTTTTCAGGTGAACAACCTGACTAAGGCTGTTTGTTTGTCACACATTTCAGATCACATCCATAAGTATTCTGCTCAGCACACAGAAATGGCCTCAGCTGGGTGAAACCAAGGTTCTGACTGCTTTAAATAGCTAACTGCTGATGTGACTGTTGATCCAGTGCTATGTTAAAATAGCCCACTTGCTGCTGTGTAGTGTCAGACCTGGGAGATGCTTTGTGTGCTCAGAGAGAACTACTGTAGTTCATTCCATCTGTCATCACTGTTGTGACTCACTCACTACTGTAGTTCATTCCATCTGTCATCACTGTTGTGACTCACTCACTACTGTAGTTCATTCCATCTGTCATCACTGTTGTGACTCACTCACTACTGTGTCAGCCTGTTGCAGAAAAAAGTTGTGACAATGCATCCAAAATCAATCTAGCAATGAAAGAAATCTTAATGTAAGCTTCTCAGCTATCTTAGAAAATCTTTTGTGTGTTTGCGCATCCAGCAAGGGGCCGGATCTGTGCTTGGGAGTCTGTGCGAGGAGCAAGTATTGTGCTAGAAACTACAGGCCCCTGTTTCTCTCTGTCAGGGCTGCTGCACTTCCCTTCTCACGCCTCACCACTACATCTTGTGAAACCCTCTGCACTTGTCAACACGTCACTGCTGCTCTTCAATTCCAGACAATACTACAGAACTTCTTTAAACAGTTCACCCTTCCATTTCCATTTTAATCCAGAGCGACCTGCCGTTAGTGCATTGATTTTAAGAGAGCTACAGTGCCTTGCGAAAGTATTCACCCTCTTGGCGTTTTTCCTATTTTGTTGCATTACAACCTGTAATTTAAACTGATTTTTATTTGGATTTCATGTAATGGGCAGACACAAAATAGTCCAAATTGGGGAAGTGAAATGAAAAAAATTACTTGTTTCAAAAAATGTAAAAGAATAACAAACAGAAAAGTGGTGCATGCATATGTATTCACCCCCTTTGCTATGAAGCCCCTAAATAAGATCTGGTGCAACCAATTACCTTCAGAAGTCACATAATTAGTTAAATAAAGTCCACCTGTGTGCAATCTAAGTGTCACATGATCTGTCACATGATCTCAGTATATATACACCTGTTCTGAAAGGCCCCAGAGTCTGCAACACCATTAAGCAAGGGGCACCACCAAGCAAGCGGCACCATGAAGACCAAGGAGCTCTCCAAACAGGTCAGGGACAAAGTTGTGGAGAAGTACAGATCAGGGTTGGGATATAAAAAAATATCAGAAACTTTGAACATCCCACGGTGCAACATTAATTCCATTATTAAATAATTGAAAGAATATGGCACCACAACAAACCTGCCAAGAGAGGGCCGCACACCAAAACTCACAGACCAGGCAAGGAGGGCATTAATCAGAGAGGCAACAAAGAGACCAAAGATAACCCTGAAGGAGCTGCAAAGCTCCACAGTGGAGATTTGGGTATCTGTCCATAAGACCACTTTAAGCCGTACACTCCACCAAGCTGGGCTTTATGAAAGAGTGGCCAGAAAAAAATAAGCAAACATGTTTGGTGTTCGCCAAAGGGCATGTGGGAGACTCCCCAAACATATGGAATTAGTCAGATGAAACTAAAATTGAGCTTTTTGGCCATCAAGGAAAACGCTATGTCTGACGCAAACCCAACACCTCATCACCCTGAGAACACCATCCCCACAGTGAAGCATGGTGGTGGCAGCATCATGTTGTGGCAATGTTTTTCATTGCCACAATGAAACTAGTCATGACAATGACAACTAGTCAGAACTGAAGGAATGATGGATGGTGCTAAATACAGGGAAATTCTTGAGGGAAACCTGTTTCAGTCTTCCAGAGATTTGAGACTGGGACAGAGGTTCACCTTCCAGCAGGACAATGACCCTAACCATACTGCTAAAGCAACACTAGAGTGGTTTAAGGGGAAACATTTAAATGTCTTGGAATGGCCTAGTCAAAGCCCAGACCTCAAGCCAATTGAGAATCTGTGGTATGACTTAAAGATTGCTGTACACCAGCGGAACCCATCCAACTTAAAGGAGCTGGAGCAGTTTTGCCTTGAAGAATGGGCAAAAATTCCAGTGGCTAGATGTGCCAAGCTTATAGAGATATACACCAAGAGACTTGCAGCTGTAATTGCTGCAAAAGGGGTCTCTACAATGTATTGACTTTGGGGGGGTGAATAGTTATACACGCTGAAGTTTTCTGTTTGTTTTTGTGTTATTTCTTGTTTGTTTCACAAAAAAAAATATTTTGCACCTTCAAAGTGGTAGGCATGTTGTGTAAATAAAATTATACAAACCCATCAAAAATCCATTTTAATTTCAGGTTGTAAGGCAACAAAATAGGAAAAATGCCAAGGGGGTGAATACTTGAGACAACAACATATCACATATCGTAGTAAGTACATTTTTCCTCAATAAAGAAGTTATCAGCAAACTCAGTGCTAGTAGGAAAAGAAAGAGCAAGGGTTAGACCTTACCCAGCTCCTCAGGAACAATAGTCCCCTCGACTGCTGGTTTTCACATTTGATAGGACTCTTTTTAATGCTTTTGATCAGTATTGTCATACCTACATGTACTTTCTCTCACATGTCTTGTTAACGTCATGAGAATACAATCTCTGGTTAGGAAAAAACAGGTTGTAGCAGCAGCAGAGAAGTTTTATTAACTACCCCATAGTGTACAGCACATTCTTACACAAATGTGAGGACATAGGATTCAATCAATGCTTCTATCCCTCTTGACTAGAAACACTCACTATAACCTGAGTGGATACTAGCAGGGCTTGTCAATCAAAAGAGGAAAGGACAGCATGTTCTCCATTTAAGGAGTTAAGAGTCTCTACTACTTGATGTCCACTACCTCCTGTTCTGCAGCACTTTGTTGTATAATTGTTGTTGACAAGAGTGATAGAACATAACAGTTATCTAATTTCCTTTCATCATCTGGACATAAAATGAACACACACTGAACATCACTGTGCTTCCCCGTTGGTTCTAAGTCAGCTGTTGCCAGGCTCCAGAGTGTGATAAGTGCCAGTATCCAGGCTTAATGTGAGAGCCCACTGTACAGCTGAGTCAAGTGACCTTAACCTAACATATAAGGCCATGTTCTTCAGAAAGTCTGTGAGATAGAGGAAACCAACACAGGAGGCTGTTGAGGGGAGGATGGCTCATAATGGCTCATAATAATGACTGGAATGAAATGAATGGAATGGTTTTAAACACAAGGAAATCATTTGCTTGATGTGTCAAAGCTATTCCATGAATTCTATTCCAGACATTACTATGAACCGTCCTCCCCAATTGAGGTGGCACCAGCTGCCTGTGCTCAGCATATACAGTAGATGGAGAAGGTAGACGAGTCCTAGTGAGGAGTGTCTGCAATAGTCTAGGTATGTGTGTGGTGTGTTACCATCGTGCCGGCGGTGCGTGTGCCCCTCTTCTCCCACGGTCCTGGACCAGGTGTTCAAAGTCCAGACTGTGTGTGTCGGTAATCCCACACTAGCCCTTCACAGCACGACCATCACAGTCAGGAAGTCTCCAGCACACACAGTCACACAGACAGAACAGCCACCTAGAAGACTTTAACATTCAAAGCGTTCAAACGTACTTCCTCATACTCCCACAGACCCAGAGCGAAACAAGAACTGCTCTGCCACAGACTTAAGAGGACACAGACACACACACAGATACAGACACACACACACACACACACACAGATACACACACACACACACACACACACACACTCATCCTATATCTATAGGTACCACTTCTACTCTGTTGCATTTTCAATTCTTCATTTAGTCATGATCTAAATGTTTAGACCTAATTAACAGTCAATGTTGATACTGTTAGGGGCTGTTATATCATACATTGTTAAAGTCCATAACAAACCATCTTTGATACAGACAGTATTCTCATATCATGAATAACCCCTCTATAACACACCAATAATTTAACTGATGGCACTTCTGTGTTTAATTTCCCATCTCACTTTACATGACACTTCAGTTGTTTACTAGCTACTCCACCCAGACTGTGGTTAGTCTCTCATCTTTAAAATCTGAAAGGCTTGCAGTGAATGGCACTACACCCATAACGAACTTTAAAACGTTTAATTAAAGAGACATTTTAAAAAGGGGTTTTACATGACATGTTCACCTCTGATTTTAGCCACTGTCTCCTGTATTCCTGACCCTGAGTTGGCCCTAGAACATGTATCCTCCATGTTTATTCCTCTAGCATATTAGCATGCCCATTTTAAACAATACAGCATCAAAGATAGATCTAACTCTTGGTTTTCTTCTGTGCTATCTGAGCCCATTTAGATGAGAAATCAGGCCTTGGTCAAGGCAAGAAAAACTCTGCAGGGGACAGTGGTCTGCTAGTAATCCTTCTAAATGTTGGAAAACAGTAAATGCACTGAAGTGTACAAATTCCTCTTCTTCCCTGCCTTAACAAGTTCTGTCTGACTCCGGCATCCTAACGGAGAAAAATGGGATAAGTGATGCTTTTATCATCTCGGCAGACTTTTTATTTGAGAGAAACTGTGGTTTAATTGACCCTGGTCAGTCGATCGACTACTCTTCCCTCTGCCCGCCTCTAGCTGAATCGACGGTTAACTCAACTTCTAGTGAATCTTTGATTTCATTTCAACACTTTACTATCTGTGGTGCTAGATGCCTTGCTTAAGATTGATGTAAAAGAAATCCAATGGGGCTGATATGCTTGATCCATTTTTGCTGCAGCTCTCTGCCCCCCTGATTGCTGAATCATTAACCCATATTTTAACCTGATGATTATATCTGGTACTATCTCCAAGGTTTGGAAGATGGCCCATGTACTCCCCCTTCACAAAGGTGGTGACCCTTGTGACCTAAATAATTATCGCTCTATTTCTAAACTTTCTGCCTAGCTAAAATATTAGAATCCTTGATTAATTCTCAGATAAGATCTTTCTTATCTTTGAAATGTATCCTAAATTTACATCAGTCAGGGTTTAGACCAGGTCATAGCACTATCTCTGCTGCATCCCTAGCTATAAATTATGTGGCTAACTGTATGGATAAAAGACAACATTGTGCTGCCCTCTTCATTGACTTGCCAAAGGTTCTCGAAACTGTTGATCACTCACTGCTAATTCAGAGAATTTCCTCAAATTGGCCTACACCAGGCTGCATGTAACTGGTTTTAAAATTACTTGACAGATATAACTCAATGTCTATCTACTGATGGTGTTAAATCAGGTCTTCTGGATATTTTACGAAAGGAGTCCCGCAAGGGTTGATTCTGGGACTTTTTACTGTTTACATTAACAATATAATTGTAACCTGTACTTGTATGCCGATGATATTGTTGCCCTCTATCTGAACTACAGTCTGCCTTCATTGTATTACAAAAAAATGTATTGACCTGAAATTAGGATTGAATGCAGGTAGAACTAAGTACAGCGCATTCAGAAAGTATTAAGACCCCTTCACTTTTTCCACATTTTGTTACATTACAGCCTCACTCAAAAATGTATTAAATACAAAAATCCTTGTCAATCTACACACAATACTCCATAATGACAAACCGAAAACAGTTTTTTTGAAATAGAAATACAGAAATACCTTATTTACATAAGTATTCAGACCCTTTGCTATGAGCCTCGAAATTGAGCTCAGGTGCATCCTGTTTCCATTGATCATCCTTGACATGTTTCTACAACTTGATTGGAGTTCACCTGTGGTAAATTCACTTGATTGGACATAATTTGGAAAGGCACACCCCTGTCTATATAAGGTTCCACAGTTGACAGTGCATGTCAGAGCAAACACCAAGCCATGAGATCGAAGGAATTGTACGTAGAATGGCGCCGGAGAAGAAGGCAGACGTTTTACGTGTCCCCAACCGATTGTGTTTTTTTGTTTGTTTATTTGCATTGTTTGTAACTTATTTTTTTAACTGATTTTGTACATAATGTTGCCGCTGCCGTCTCGTATGACCGAAAATAACTTCTGGACATCAGGACTGCGATTACTCACCACGGACTGGCAGAATCTTTTTATTCCTTTAACAAGTCTGATGAGCCCGACGCGAACGATATACTGCTTTCTCGGGAACAAGCCTAGAACCCCGTGATCTGCATGAAGAGGAGGTGGAGAAAAAGGGGCCAGAGGGCGGGCTGCCTTCTGAGAATTCGTAGGCGATCTAATACACCCCCACTTCCTTCCATTCTGCTAGAAAACGTGCAATCTTTGGAGAATAATATCAATGACCTACGCAGAAGATTAAACTACCAACGGGACATTCAAAACTGTAATATCTTATGCTTCACGGAGTCGTGGCTGAACAACGACACTATTAACATACTGGTTATACGCTGGTTATATGCTGTACCGTGTGGTGGATGAATCAGAATTAGTTGGGTAACATAGATAATTAAGATGTCTTATCTGCATAATATGCTTATGTGATATACTCGTTATTAGAATGTATCCCTTTGGACTTTGGTGTTGGCAGTTGTATTTCATCCCTCAGCTGGGGCTCAGTCACTTGGGGCCCAGAGAGGGGAGAGGTCAGGCTTGTCTTTTACATTTCTCTGGTGCTATGCAGAATATCAGAAAGGGAAGAGGACAGGATGGAACATTGTCTTCATATGTGAATGTGCCTTTACCTATTCTTAAACCATGTGAAGGGATGGTGTGATTAATGGGGAACCAATTACTTGTCTCAACAATGTCTGTGCTCAAGTCACTCCCTCCTTTGGCATTGGGGGGGAGGTGTATGGCAGTGTCTGGAACCATCGTATGTCCCCCTCTGATGTTGCACTTATCCTGGTATAGTATATGACCTAGAGGCTCACTCCCCTCAGTGAGCTTGTCCAGGAGAGGGGTCAAGAAGGGGTTTTACTTGAGATGGGAGTATCTAGAGTAGACAATAGAGTTATGCCATTGGATGAGTTGGTGTTTTTGTGCTATGAAGTACCAGGAACGAGATTAGAACCTCGTCTTAGGGACCAAACTGAACGATAATTTATAGTGAATGCTATCTGGCTACGGGATACTCCTTTCTCATTATAAAGTCTTCCTTTGTGAACTGTTCCTAATATCTGTGGTTTGTTATGTCGACTAGGGGGGTGGATCTTTGCTATAAAAGATCTCAGTAGCCATTGTGATGTCACTCTCAACGGTTCATTAGAAATAGGGAGTCATTGAAAGTCATTGCTATTGCAAAGCTCTTATTATTAAAGATGTAGTTTATGTATAACTCTGACTGGTGTGTGAAGTTTGTCTCTCCTCATTTGGTAATACAGAAATTAACCACCACAACCGGCAGGATAGAACAGCGGCGTCTGGTAAGACAAGGGGCGGAGGACTATGTATTTTTGTTAATAACAGCTGGTGCACAATATCTAAGGAAGTCTCGAGCTGTTGCTCGCCTGAGGTAGATTATCTCATGATAAGCTGTAGACCACACTATCTACCTAGAGAGTTTTCATCTGTATTTTTGTAGCTGTTAACATACCACCACAGTCAGAGGCTGGCACTAAGACAGCATTGAATGAGCTGTATTCCGCCATAAGCAAACAAGAAAACGCTCACCTAGAGGTAGCGTTCCTAGTGGCCGGGGACTTTAATGCAGGGAAACTTAAATCCATTTTACCAAATTTCTATCAGCATGTTAAATGTGCAACCAGAGGGAAAAAAACTCTGGACCACCTTTACTCCCCACACAGACACACATACAAAGCTCTCCCTCGCCCTCCATTTGGCAAATCTGACCATAATTCTAACCTCCTGATTCCTGCTTACAAGCAAAAATTAAAGTAGGAAGCACCAGTGACCAGATCAATAAAAAAAAGTGGTCAGATGAAGCAGATGCTAAACTACAGGACTGTTTTCTAGCACAGACTGGAATATGTTCCGGGATTCCTCCGATGGCATTGAGGGGTACACCACATCAGTCATTGGCTTCATCAATAAGTGCATCGATGAAGTCATCTCCACAGTGACCGTACGTACATACCCCTACCAGAAGCTATGGATTACAGGCAACATCCACACTGAGCTAAGGGCTAGAGCTGCCGCTTTCAAGGAGCGGGACTCTAACCCGGAAACTTATAAGAAATCCTGCTATGCCCTGCGATGAACCATCAATCAGGCAAAGCATCAATACAGGACTAAGATGGAATCGTACTACACCGGCTCTGACATTCGTTGGATGTGTCAGGGCTTGCAAACCATTACAGACTACAAAGGGAAGCACAGCCGCGAGCTGCCCAGTGACAAGAGCCTACCAGACGAGCTAAACTACTTCTATAATCGCTTCGAGGCAAATAACACTGAAACATGCATGAGAGCACCAGCTGTTCCGAAAGACTGTGTGATCACACTCTCAACTGCCGATGTGAGTAAGACCTTTAAACAGGTCAACATTCACAAGGCCGCAGGGCCAGATGGATTACCAGGACGTGTACTGCGAGCACGCGCTGACCACCTGGCAAGTGTCTTCACTGACGTTTTCAACCTCTCCCTGTCCGAGTCTGTAATACCAACATGTTTTAAGCAGACCACCATAGTGCCTGTGCCAAGAACACTAAGGTAACCTGCCTAAATGACTACCGACCTGTAGCACACATGTCTGTAGCCATGAAGTGCTTTGAAAGGCTGGTCATGGCTCACATCAACAGCATTATCCCAGAAACCCTAGACCCACTCTAATTTGCATACCGCCCCAACAGATTCACAGATGATGCAATCTCTATTGCACTCCACACTGCCCTTTCCCACCTGGACAAAAGGAACACCTATGTGAGAATGCTATTCATTAACTACAGCTCAGCGTTCAAGACCATGGTGCCCTCAAAGCTTATCAATAAGCTAAGGACCCTGGGACTAAACATCTCCCTCTACAACTGGATCCTGGACTTCCTGACGGGCTGCCCCCAGGTGGTAAGGATATGTAACAACACATCCGTCACGCTGATCCTCAACACAGGGGCATCTCAGGGGCGCGTGCTCAGTCCGCTCCTGTACTCCCTATTCACTCATGACTGCACGGCCAGGCACGACACCAACACCATCATTAAGTTTGCCGATGACACAACAGTGGTAGGCCTGATCACCGACAACGACCTGACAGCCAATTGGGAGGAGGTCAGAGACCTGGCCGAGTGGTGCCAGGACAACAACCTCTCCCTCAACGTTATCAAGACAAAGGAGATGATTGTGGACTACAGGAAAAAGAGGACAGAGCATGCCCCCATTCTCATCGACAGGGCTGCAGTGGAGCAGGTTGAGAGCTTCAAGTTCCTTGGTGTCCACATCACCAACAAACTGACATGGCCCAAGCACACCAAGACAGTCATGAAGAGGGCACAACAAAACCTATTCCCCCTCAGGAGACTGAAAATATTTGGCATGGGTCCTCAGATCCTCAAAAGGTACAGCTGCACCATCGAGAGCATCCTGGCTGGTTGCATCACTGCCTGGTATGGCAAGAATGTGCAAAGCTGTCATCAAGGCAAATGGTGGTTACTTTGAAGAATCCCAAGTATAAAATATATTTTGTTTAAACTACATGATTCCATATGTGTTATTTCATAGATTTGATGTCTTCACTATTATTCTACAATGTAGAAAATAGTAAAAATAAAGAAAAACCCTTGAATGACTAGGTGTGCCCAAACTTTTGACTGGTACTGTACGCATTACCATACCCGGTCTCTCCTGAGTTAGGTAAATCAGCTTTTAGTTTTCTTGCACCTTATTTGTGGAACAAACTGTTCTTAAATTTGGTGCCTCTAAGCAAATTCAGAAAGCTGATTGAGGACCCTATTACTGATGAATGTGTTTGTTTTTCATGACTGTTTTTCTTTCTGCTTGCGTTTTGTATTTATATTTTGACGTGTGTATTTTCTGTAATTTAGGTAATTCAGTGCTCATCTGTAAAAGAGACCTTGGTCTCAGTATGACTCCCTGATAAAAAAGGTTAAATAAAACTTGGCTCTTTGGCTCTTCACTGACAAGAAGAGATTCCCAGTGTTACTGCAAGTGCAGTGGGCCTCGGATCAGCACAGTGTAATCACGAGTATAGAGTATACTGCTGAGAGATGTGGGGCTCCATGTCTTCAATAGCCTCCTCATTCTGGGTGAACATCAGCATACCCAGGAAGGCCCCAAGTTAAGCTCTGCTATGATGCAGGGCCTGAAACGTGTCAGTGGTGATGACTCATGCCAGGCCTCTGTAACCATCTGCAGATTTCCCCCAATCAGGAAGAGCCTTAAGCAGACATATCACAACCTCACCGAGGAAACACTAGCGTCATTATTTTCCATGACATCTATGAGATACAGAAACAGATGGATGATCATTTGATGATCTAGCTTTCTTTCTGGGCCAGGGGTTTCCAGAGGGAGAGAGGATAAAGCACACAATGCTCAATGCATTTATTAACAATGCGCCATATTTATTCACTTTAATATGTTAATTTCAATGGTTGTACATGGGGAACAGGGGAATGTTTCTGTAGTAATTAAAGCACAGTACATGTCTGTAACAATAAGCATCTGAAAACAACAAACAATATTGTCCCTAACATTTGATAAAATGGTTTGCCTCTGAGGTCACACCATGACCATAGACACAGATGGTTCAAAATAGAAAATAGAAAATGTCGTTTACATATTTAGACAGTCAAATAAGACAGTATGTTTTATTAAAACAGTTTTGTTATGGTTTTGTGAGATAGTAAAGTATCAGTCAGTGTGCTGACACCCAATTTTATAAGAGACTGAATGTTTGGTCCCATACTGAGTTACTGTAGGCAAGGAAATAAAGGGTTAACTTCTCCTCCTCTTCTCACAAACTGACATAGCACTATTTCTTTAGCACCAACCTCAACAAAAGCACTTTATATTCAACAGAATGACAACAAATAACCACAATAATTAGCTAAGAAATAGCACCATTCCAAAGCACCATCAGGAGAGTAATAACAACCTAGTTACTCCAATAGAAATCAGAGCGGACATATTGCAACGGCTGGTTCTGGGTGTGAGCTCAGTAGATGGATGGATGTGTAAAAAGGCCTTCACTGTACATGCAGCATATTAAAAACCCAAGTGAACTGGTTGACCATTAAAGGCGCAGCAGGGCCATGCTATCAGACAGAAGGACCACTTAAGACCAGAGGACATGTGAGGGTCTCTGTTCCGATCGAATGGGTTGTTGGAAGTGGTTCACTCAGTGATGGACACTTTTCCACTCACTGTATACGTGACTAGTACAGAGACCCATGTAGCATTTTTCACATTGATGAGGCAACGGTGCGTTTGCCTGTATCTAAATGTGTACAGTAAGGGCTACAGTATGAGAGATGTGTTGAGGTTAGCTGCTAGACGTGAACTGAACCGACCACTGACCAGCCCTTGCTGGGTCCCATAAAATGACAAGACAGTGGTGAGTAAACGGTTATGAGCATAGACCGGACCGTGGATGGAGAACCTTAGTGTTAAGTAGAGTCGTCGAGACAAGTCCCAAATAACTAAACTAAACAACAGTATCCTTATGACTAGCCATACTTTGTGCAAATCAACCCCTTTTCAAAAAGCATAATATTAATAAGAATTCATAAAGATTTAGTTCTGAGACAAAGCATTGACAAGATAACATAGAAGACCACAGGAGTTGACAACAGCCACCAGATAACTAACATTTACATTTGGTAAGTGATAAAGTATCAGGTCAATTTCATTTGTACAGTGTAGATTGTGTACACATAGAACAACGTCTGTAAATATACAAGTAAAGGTCCGTATGGACAGTGTCTCAGGGTAAGATTGGGCCACTTAATAAAAAACTGAGAAACGTAACTAAGCTGAACAGAGTACTTTGGCCAGTCCTGTGGCCAGCATGGCAATGGTAGTAGCACCAAACACTAATAAGGATATAAGGACATAGAAACAGAGGTATCCCAGCAGCCCATCTGGTCTTCACAGCAGTGCCCCCACAGCTGGTATCAGTTAGGGCAATTTCAGAGTGGGGGATAAAAGCACAGTTCGCTCTCTCACCCTCCCCTGATGTCAGAGAGGCTGCTCTGCGGTGCGATGGCTTGTCAGTCCCTCCCCCTGTGGAATGTTGAGCTCAGGCGGTGTGGTCTGGTCCCGCTGGGGATGACTCTGAGTATGGGTCTGGTTCTCACTCTGGATCAGGGGTCAGTGTCCTTGGCAGGTCTTACAGCACATCTGTCTAAAGTAGGGGCGGCTGCAGAACTTAAACCTGAGCACTAGGGGGCAGTACGCCACTGTGTTCACATCTTTACACTCTGGAAGGGAAAAAAATATATAAAAACATCTTAAATGGATATTAAGCTGGCAGGAAAATATACTGAGAAGGTAATTAATACAGAGTTGAACTTTGACCTTCAGGGTCACCCTCAGGGATGTCCATGGGTAGGCTGCTGAGGTCACATTTGCTCTTGCACTGCTGCATGGCTGCCGGGCGCAGGAGGTCTGGGCACTCATTGGACGGCTGGCCGGTGTGTACAAGACACTGCACAGAGCGCATCTCCTGACCCAGACCACAATTGGCTGAGCACTGACATAGAACAGAGAGAGAGAGAGAGAGAGAGAGAGAGAGAGAGAGAGAGAGAGAGAGAGAGAGAGAGAGAGAGAGAGAGAGAGAGAGGTCACAAAACTAGGAGGACGTAGTAAAGACGGACAACAGAGCACTTACATTTATTTATTTATTAGCCCTTTTTCTCCCCAATTTCGTGGTATGCAATTGGTAGTTACAGTCTTGTCCCATCGCTGCAACTCCCGTACAGACTCGGGAGAGGCGAAGGTCGAGAGCCATGCGTCCCCCGAAACACAAACCAGCCAAGCCACACTGCTTCTTGACATAATGCCTGCTTAACCCAGCCACACCAACTTGTCAGAGAAAACATGGTACACCTGGCGACCGTGTCAGCGTGCATTGCACTCGACCCACCACGTGATGGGACAAGTACATCCCTGCCGTCCAAACCCTCCCCTAACCCGGATGACGCTGGGCCAATTGTGCGTCGCCCCATGGGTGTCCTAGTCGCAAACCAGGATCTCTAGCGTCACAGCTAGCACTGTGATGCAGTGCCTTAGACCACGGCGCCACTCAGGAGGTCTACTATACAAATCTAAACAGGAAAGATTAACATTGTCTCGTATTTCCTCTTCACTTCAATACATCAATCAGTCAAGGACCTACATAGACTACATGGCCAAAAGTATGTGGACAGACGCATGTCGAACATCTCATTCCAAAATCATGGGCATTAATATGGAGTCGGTCCCCCCTTTGCTGCTATATCAGCCTCCACTCTTCCGGGAAGGCTTTCCACTAGATGTTGGAACATTGCTGCGGGGACTTGCTTCCATTCAGCCACAAGAGCGTTAGTGAGGTCGGGCACTGATGTTGGCAATTAGGCCTGGGTCACAGTCGGCGTTCCAATTCATCCAAAGGTGTTCAGTGTGGTTGAGGTCAGGGCTCTGTGCAGGCCAGTCAAGTTCTTCCACACCAATCTCAGCAAACCATTTCCATATGGACCTCGCTTTGTGCACAGGGGCATTGTCATGCAGAAACAGGAAAGGGCCTTTCCCAAACTGTTGCCACAAAGTTGGAAGCACAGAACCGTCTAGAATGTAATTGTATGCTGTAGCATTAAGATTTCTCTTCCCTGGAACTAAGGGGCCTAGCCCGAACCATGAAAAACAGCCCCAGACCATTATTCCTCCTCCACCAAACATTACAGTTGGCACTATGCATTAGGGCTGGTAGCAGTCTCCTGGTTTCCGCCAAATCCAGATTCGTCCAGTCGGACTACCAGATGGTGAAGCGTGAATCATCACTCCAGAGAATGCGTTTCCACTGCTCCAGAGTCCAATAGTGGCGAGCTTTACACCACTCCAACCGACGCTTGGCATTGCGCATGGTGATCATAGGCTTGTGTGTAACAGCTTGGCCATGGAAACCCCTTTCATGAAGTTCCCGACAAACAATTATTGTGCTGACGTTGCTTTCAAAAGGAAGTTTGGAACTCGGTAGTGAGTGTTGCAACCGAGGACAGGCAATTTTTATGCGCTACGCGCTTCAGCACTCCCAATCTGTGAGCTTGTGTGGCCTACCACTTTGTGGCTGAACCGTTGTTGCTCATAGACGTTCCCACTTCACAATAACAGCATTTACAGTTGACCGGGCAGCTCTAGCAGGGCAGAAATTTGACGAACTGACTTGTTGAAAAGGTAGCATCCTATGACGGCGCCACTTTGAATGTCACTGAGCTCTTCAGTAAGGCCACTCTACTGCCAATGTCTGTGTGCTCAACTTTATACACCTGTTGACAGGTGTGGCTGAAATAGCCGAATCCACAGTTACCTTTCTCTCTCGCTCGCTCAAATGTTAAAGCACCAGACATAATACATTTCCTACTACAGTCGGTCCTACTACTGCGACATTCAAATGTTAAAAAATGTATCTGAAATGCAGCCATACACATCAAAACTGTTGTTTTATATACAGTTGAAGTTGGAAGTTTACATACACTTATGTTGGAGTCATTAAAACTTGTTTTTCAACCACTCCACAAATTTCTTGTTAACAAACTATAGTTTTGGCAAGTCAGATAGGACATCTACTTTGTGCATGACACAAGTCATTTTTCCAACAATTGTTTACAGACAGATTATTTCACTTATAATTCACTGTATCACAATTCCAGTGGGTCAGAAGTTTACATACACTAAGTTGACTGTGCCTGTAAACAGCTTGGAAAATTCCAGAAAATGATGTCATGGCTTTAGAAGCTTCTGATAGGCTAATTGACATAATTTGAGTCAATTGGCGGTGTACCTGTGGATGTATTTCAAGGCCTACATTCAAACTCAGTGCCTCATTGCTTGACATCATGGGAAAATAAAAAGAAATTAGCCAAGACCTCAGCAAAGAAATAGTAGACCTCCACAAGTCTGGTTCATCCTTGGGAGCAATTTCCAAATGCCTGAAGGTACCACGTTCATCTGTACAAACAATAGTACGCAAGTATAAACACCATGGGACCATGCAGCCGTCATACCGCTCAGGAAGGAGACGTGTTCTGTCTCCTAGAGATGAATGTACTTTGGTGCGAAAAGTGCGAATCAATCCCAGAACAACAGCAAAGGACCTTGTGAAGATGCTGGAGGAAACAGGTACAAAAGTATCTATATCAAGAGTAAAACAAGTCCTATATCGACATAACCTGAAAGGCCGCTCAGCAAGGAAAAAGCCACTGCTCCAAAACCGCCATAAAAAAAGCCAGACTATGGTTTGCAACTGCACATGGGGGCAAAAGGTCGTACAGAAATGTCCTCTGGTCTGATGTGACAAAAATAGAACTGTTTGGCCATAATGACCATCATTATGTTTGGAGGAAAAAGGGGAACGCTTGCAAGCCGAAGAACACCATCCCAACCGTGAAGCACGGGGGTGGCAGCATCATGTTGTGGGGGTGCTTTGCTGCAGGAGGGACTGGGGGACTTCACAAAATAGATGGCATCATGAAGAAAGAAAATTGAAGCAACATCTCAAGACATTAGTCAGGAAGGTAAAGCTTGGTCGCAAATGGGTCTTCCAAATGGACAATGGCCCCAAGCATACTTCCAAACTTGTGGCAAAATGGCTTAAGGACAACAAAGTCAAGGTATTGGAGTGGCCATCATAAAGCCCTGACCTCAATCCTATAGAAAATGTGTGGGCAGAACTGAAAAAGCGTGTGCGAGCAAGGAGGCCTCCATACCTGACTCAGTTACACCAGCTCTGTCAGGAGGAATGGGCCAAAACTTATTGTGGGAAGGTTGTGGAAGGCTACCCAAAATGTTTGACCGAAGTTAAACAATTTAAAGGCAATGCTACCAAATACTAATTGAGTGTATGTAAACTTCTGACCCACTGGGAATGTGATGAAAAAAATAAAAGCTGAAATGAATAATTTTCTGTACTATTATTCTGACATTTCATATTCTTAAAATAAAGTGGTGATCCTAAAACATTTTTACTTGGATTAAATGTCAGGAATTGTGAAAAACTGAGTTTAAATGTATTTGGCTAAGGTGTATGTAAACTTCTGACTTCAACTGTAGCTTAATAACACAAGATAGATATTGGTCTCCACTACGACATACAAGTGTATCCAAAATGCAGCCTCAGGCTACACCTAAACTATAGCCTACTGTAGTCTATAAAAACTAATTTCCTGTTAGAAATTATTACTTTTTTAATAACTAAATCCTGCTGCTAAAGGATTATTTTACTCCTGAGACAAAACTGGTCAAATTAATATCCTACACCTGTAGGAGGTCTAGTTGAATGAGAGCAGAGTTCAATACAGAGCAGAGCCCATGTTAACCCCAGCCTTACCTCTCCCCAGGGCCCTGTGACCCACATGGGGGGTGGGCAGCGCTGCAGGTTACAGCGCACCCTGGTGGTGGGACGTCCATACTTGGGACACTGGGACTCTGGCAGTGTGTCTCCACTCTCCCCCCTCTTACACAGAAGGACACGGTGCCTGAACCCTGGACCACAGCTGGGATTACACTGGTGGAGAGAGAGGGATGAGAGTGAGAGATGAGGGAGAGATTATTCAAATCAGAGCTCCAGCCTCTATAGCCCCAGAGTACACCAGAGACCAGTACATAATCCAACCAGCAGGTGGCATTGGTTACACACAGAAATGTTGCATTGGTACAGAAAGTGTCGAGGTAAGCAACTTCTCTCTGTTTCTAAAAATCTCTAGATTCTGCTTGTTAGTTAAAAAAAAAGTTGGATAGGCTTATGGGGGTATTTTGGGTGTACCTCTGACCAGTTCAGGGCCAGCCACTCTGGAGGGCAGGTGTGGTTTTTGCAGGGCTCAGTGAGGGGTGGTCGTGGGGGGGTACAGGCGCCGTC